>NC_133771.1:31486086-31512080 GCF_003597395.2 Chelonoidis abingdonii | reverse complement strand
CCCCCCCCGCAGCTTGTATACTGCAAGAGGAGAGAGTAGGGGGTGTGTTCTTGCCTGAGGAGAGGGGGAGAGAAGATTGAGGACCCTCTTCTCCCTTGCTGCACCTCCAAAGGCCTGCTCACCTTTCCTGAGCCTGTCCAGCTTGTTCCCTGTGCCAGCTCCATGACCAAGTACCTTCATTTTTTCATTTGCAAAAATCACCCTGCTCCTTTGAGGGCCTGTGCCCAAATCAATCTCATGCTCTGTTTTACAGGGCAGTACCTGAGTAACTACTTCTGGAAACATCCTAGTTGCATGTTGCACAGAGCGATCTTATGTCATCCATCTTAGTCGTCCCTGCCAGTAGAACCAAGTCAGAGCTGTGCTTAAAATTGTATTCAATGACCAGGCATCTCGGACTATGGCCCACTGTAATTGTTGGGAGAGTGGCAACCTGAATAGATGCATCTGCCTACTTAGAGGGGAGGCAGAGCTGCTAGCCACCTTACTGTCTCTCTTCTCCCCACTCTCTTTCTTTCCCATTCAGTTTAATCTCCTGCTGCTGTCTCTGATAATCTGTTCCACCGCGTCGATATCTTTTTGTGTGAAAAGGCTCCTCTGAAACTTCTATAGCTTCAGTGCCTTCCACTCGTGCTTCAGTGCCTTCAGCTGGGAAGGTATAAACTAGGGACAAAGTCTGGCTGTCCTTAAAGTTACCTCCTGTGAGGCTACTCGCATGCATGAGGAGAGCAAGATTTGGCATCAGATTTGTACCTCCATTCTTTTCTCAGCCCTGCAGTTTTATATTCCTGCTTTATACATCTTTAGATTTTTCTAGCTCCATTCAGCTGTAGAAGTGTAGCTCCAGATTTTTTTTAAAGGCAAGGGTTTGTGCTTGCAAAAATGTGCCTCTGAGCCATACCCTTAAAGATTTTTATGGCTCCCTCTGAGTCATGTTCTTTTGAACTGACAGTAAATGGAGCCCTGGGGTAAAAACCTGACTTTGCTGAGGTCCACAGGAGTTGGGCCTTGACTTCAGTGGGGGCCAGGATTTCCCTCTTTGGCTCTACATGTGGAGGGATACAAAACTAAAACATGTAAAGTAGTCCTTCTGTGACACATGTGGCATGCAGAGATACGTGATAGGGCAGTGTGGCAAAACCTAGAATATATAGATAGTTTCATTAAAGCAATTCCATAACTAGCAAAATGTCACGCCCGTAAGTAATGTATTGCTAAGTAATAGAATGTACATACTGAGAGGTGTAATTTCAACACACCTAGCTGTCCCTTCTGCATTTCCAGCTGAGAGAGAGGAGAATAGCACTTTGCGTGTATGCTTTATTGATAGGAATTGAATGGCTTCTCATTGTTCGCTGTGCCTTGGGACAATGCTGCCAGATTTTGCTTTATACTGTACTTTGTCCTGGAGTGTTGCACACAAACAAACAGTCAACTTGTGCGAAGTTTTGTGAAAACTTTGGCTAGCAAAAATTCTTCTCAGAAATGCCAGTGTTTTAACAAAAAACAGCTCGCCCAGAATATAAGTGCCTTGTCTTGCTGTGGGCCCTTGCATCTCTCTGCTCTCCTGGCATATGATACCTTGGTCAGGTGAGCTAATACTGCCACTTGACCATTGAATCCAGTCCTTGTCCCCACGATAGGCTGAGACCATCTCTATATGCATTTTCTCTAATATTTTTAATAAAAGCAAATGTTGTTACACATCTGCTCCCTCCCAGGGCCTTCCACTTGTAGGAAAAGGGATAACGAGCAAAAGTCAAATGCAAAATCTGAATCTATGGTAGGAAGCTTCTATTTGGAACAATAAAATGTATATTAGTCTTTTTAAAAAAGAAAAAAACACAGTAAAAATAGAATGTAAGAACAGATGCATCTGTAATTCATTGAGACGCTCTGATACTCTGGGAATGACTGTTGTAGGAAGAAAAATTGTAAATTAATACCATACTCTGGAGTATATACTAAACACATGCAAGGAGCAATTAAAAACAAAAAAAAGCAATATGAGCTAAAAGCAGTGCTAAGTGTTAGAGAATAACACCTAAGGGGTGGAACTGAAACGTGATCAGGTGGTTCTCACAGTGGAGCATTTCTGTTTGAGTATGTTCATTGTACGTGGGTTTAAAATCTCAGCAGAGGATCTATGCTAAAATTCTACTTCCTAATACATGTGCAGTAAGATTATGCAAAACATGCCACACTGTTCTCCAAAGAGTTATTTTTATTTTACCAAGAGAAAATTATGTGGTGGTTATTTCTATAATGGGGGCAATTTAAATGGGTAAGAATTGCCTTGGAATGTTTTGTATATAATTACAACTGTATAAAGTATTTCATACAATAATGTAAACGGACATGACTGCCAGAATATCTTGTGTAATGACAATCCCAGTAGCAAATATTTTTATTAAAAAGTATAAAAACCTACTGATTAAACAAATTACATGTATAAGAAACTTCTTTTACAGAGTATTTAGGTCATTAGCATCTACTAATAACTATCCCAGACCTACAACTTTAGACATGTAAGTAGGTTCATTGAATTCAGGACTGTCCTAAACTTTGCCAGCTTGTAATAAATCTCGAGATTATAAAAGCCAGAAGTCATTTCAGGAGTTCAGCATACTTCAGTCACCCTGTCATAGCCCATCTGCTGGGGAGGTTACATTGACGCAAGGGGGGGAATCGTCGGGCCCAGTGAAATCGTCCAAGAAAGATCCATTTCAATTCTCATAAATGTTTTGTTGCTTATTACTCTTCATCTGTGGGTGTGTAACATACTATACAAGAGAATACCATTGCACGTGTATCAGATGCAAAATATTAATAAGAAAAATAAGATATTTCAATACTGTTGTTCAAATTACAGTTAATAAATGCGATCCTGAAAGCCTCTGTAGGCAGCACTTGTACTGAGCTCAGTGGAAATTCCACCAGCTTGTAGATGTGGTCCCAGAGTGAAACTGTTACAAGAGAACAGTTCTAGCTTTTCAGCAATGGTGGCTAACAAAGAATTACAAGCCGTGCAAACTCTGGTCGTTTTGATTAATGGTCATTCACACCTTTTGCGAGTTTCAGGTTTTAAAAGCCAGTAATAGCCACGGATTTTTTTCATAGTTTTGAACCCTAACCCCATAAATTGGCCCAAGTTTCAGGTTTGTAACAAAGCCTGAAAAACTAGTTCGTAGGGGTCTGATTGCAAAGGTTTTGCTCAGCTCAGCAAACAGGGCATCGCTTCAGCATCACTCAAGGCCTGTTTCTTGTACCACAGCACAACTGACCATAGCAATAATTCACAAATGTAGAATAAATTACGTCACATTGTCCAGTGTTAGGGACACTGTTGCATGATCACCTGTCAGTACATATGATGCAAATATCCTGGGTTCTGGGTGGTTTAAAATCTCACCTTTGATTGAAGCACCATTTCTAGACTAGTTTGTGTGTATAATGAATGTTTGTTCTCCAGTTTTGTTTTAAGGCAGTTCTCTGCTTAAATTGTTGATCTAACGTGGCATTATTAGTACAATTGTTTTAACTTGATAATGTCCCTGGTTAATGTCAAATGTAAAGTAAAATATTAGATTCGTTTGCTTGAAAAAATAGTGCAGCCAGGCTTGAGGAGGAAGGGAGTGCCTGGTTCACCTGCATGGCAGCCAGTTTCACCCTAAATCCACTTGGAGTAGGATATGTGTATTTTTAGCTTTCTGTGAAGGATTTATTTTTAAGCTTTGTTTGATCTTGCAACGCAAGTGACTTTTTCTGTTTTCTCCTTTCAAGGTAAACTGTCCCTGGAAGAGTTTATTAAAGGTGCCAAGAGTGATCCCTCTATTGTGCGATTGTTACAATGTGATCCAAGCAGTGCAAGTCAGTTCTAATTAAACTCTGGACAGTTTGCAAAGAAACTGCTGGCTTGTTGTTCAAGCTTTGCTCGCAAATGGATGCCTTCTCAATCATTCCTCAACTTGCTAGTGGATAAGATTCCATTGCCAGATTGTGTGTGTGTGTGTGCGCACGCACGCACGTGCGTGTATCAGAGTGAGGACTGCCTCACTCCTCTCACTAACATGAGTGCAACGTTCCTTTTGCAGTTCTGTTTTTCTCCCTCTTCCTCCCCTCCAATGTTACCACTCACTCACTCTACATGATTAACGTAATTGAAAGATATGTTTACATGCAGATACAAAGAGTTCAAATTTCTGGTGAGGTATCTCATCTTTTAGTCAGTAAGAATGATGGCATTCTAGTAGCCCCAAGAAGATACTAGATAGAATTTTTATCCAACTTAGCAGATGGTAGATCATCATTTTTTGAAGCAAAATGTGAACTGAATGGAGTAGGAAGAAGAAGAGAGAAGCTTTTCTGGGCATGGTTCCAAATTGTCTGTGCTTTTGAGGAAAATTGCTTGCACTTAACTAATTGTCTACTTTCTTTTAATATTATATATATATAAATTATATATATATGGTGAAGTAAAATTTTAATATGTAGGTCAGGTATTTATGCATAAAGTAAAATTCAAGCTTAATTTCTTCTTGTTGTCCGTGATTTATTCAAATCTTGAAGATTGTTTTTGAGATATTTATGCATTAGCAAATTGCTGTTAAAGAAAATGCATGATTAGCAATTTGTGGCTATTTCACTCTGTTTAATTACTGAATGCAAATATTTGTTCATTTTTACTGTTGATCGTTCCAGCATTTACTGTATTAACAAAAGAATAAAAGGAATAATTCTCATTTTGTATTTCTCGGTGGAGTCCCACTTAGTGGTGGTTGCAGCATTAACTGGCTTTTGAGTGACATGAGGTGATGTGACTCACGCTGCTGTTCTAAACTTTGCTATGCTTGCCATTCTTTTGCTGTCAATATGTTAATAGTCTTGTGCAATCCAGTGTTATTTAATATCTGCCTAATGCCAAGAAATATTCATTGAAATAAAATACTACTTTTCTTGTCAATAACTGTCTTATTTTAACCAGTAGTACAAGTTACTGTTCCATAGTTGTGCATGTGATAAATATAGTCAAGACAAGAGTACTGAAAGCTTTCCTGCCCTTCCTTTCCTTACATCCCCTCATCTAGGGGAGGGGAGGCGACCTAGTCCCCACTGTCCTTCCATCGTTGGCATCTCTGTTGAGATTTACCAGCAAACAAGAGTATTTTAGTGCCCACTATGTTGATGGTCCTTGGGAACCTTTCCCCAAAGGAAACTAGACTGAGACCGACATGGTAATTTCACACAGTTCGCTGAAGAGCTGATAGCTCCAAGTCACCACTGGCCTAGGCTGGACTTAGAGTTGGCTGGTAGATAAAGCATCAGGTACTAAAAGTCAGGAAACTTGGGTTCTATCTCTGGCTTCTGCCATTGACTCGCTGTGTGAGTTCCTGCTTCTCTCCACCTAAAAAGCACTGTATCAGTGCTCAGTGCTACTAGTATTCCTTATTAACATAATGGTGTGAGGCTCTGTATCCTGTTACCAGCATGCTGTACCATCCAGTCCCCCAGCAATCCTGCAGCTAACTAATGCAGCCTCTTTTATTGGACCGAAAATACTATGTTAAGTTCCTTTCCAGTATACAGAGGGTTTGTGCAGCCAGAAGTATATTTCAGTGAGGTATGTGCCACTGAAACACTGGCATCAATGATGTAATATGCAAAGCTTTCCTAGACCCATGTTTTTAAAGCACATGCTGAAGAACAGCAAAGTGCTTAAGCATCTATTTAAGTCCCCTTAAAGTCAATGGGACTTCAGTGTGTGCCTAAAGTTAAACATGTCCATAAGTGTTTAGTTGAACAGACAAAGTTTGCGGAAGCAGGATCCAAGATAGCAGCAAATTAGGTGTTAGTTTGCACCTAAAATAAATTGTGAAAGAGAGCCGCTTTCAATACCCAATCAGAGATATGGCTGGATGAAATTTGGCATAATGTGACTTTTTACCAAACCTGAGACAGAAATGTTTCCATGATTTTTTTTTAAAGGAATTCAATTTGAACCTCTTAGAAAAACAAACATTCCCATCACCCTGAAAGGAAAACTAACTAAAAGTGATCTGTCTGCTTTTCCTTCTTCACGCTGGAAGAAATGCTAAAAGTAAACCACATGAATGGTAACAAGTAAACAAGATGTTTGCAGTTCTTCCAGTTTGAATAAGTGAAGATTGTAAGAGCAGAAAGAACTTGTTTTTTTAATTACAATTTTTCTTTTTAAAATCATTTAACAAACAGAATTCTCACTGATGTTACAAATCACATCTTAGATTAGGTTTATTATCAGTAATGTTCACTCTGCAATAACTGTCCAAGTCAAGTGAAAAAACAAATAGCCAAACAGTTTCATACTTGTTTTATAGTCTGTTTCTAGTCTATTTCATGGTCAAGTTCTCATGCACTAGAATGCTGCAGCATTTGAATTGTAAAACACTGTTGCGTTAATGACATTTTTGCATATAATTATAACTGAACATCGAGAGATACAAAATTACAGTTCTCACTGCAGCCATAGCTCAGGCAAATTGCACACATTAAAAATCTATACTGTGTAACTAAGCAGAATTATGCTAATGAAGAGGACTATTTTTGAATTCCCTCTGTTTTGTGTGATTTTTAAAATATGTTGGTTATGAGTTTAGTCAAATATCACAAAATTTTGTAGGGATCAGGTAACCAAAATTATTTTAATTAGGATCTGACAAATGTCAGACTGATGTGTGTCCCATCCATTCTTCTTATTGTCTTTTTCTATGTTCTGCCATTGCACATTTCCTTCCCTTTCTGTTCCCAGATTTCTCCTTCTCTGTAAGGCCAATCAGACCTTAGAGATAATCCAAGAGAGAGATCTTCATAGAGCGAGTCAAAAAATTTCTGCCTAGATATCTTTCCCGTGGAAAATGTCCAACTCCACAACATTTTTTCAGTTGGAAAAATGAAAATTTGAGGTGACTTTTTGAAATAAAACGTTTTTCATTTCAAAACTTTTCAGAATTTTTCATTCAGTGGAATCTTTCAACTTTCTGTCTTGGTTCAGAACTAATTCCAAAATGTCAGCCTATCCCACAGGATGAAAATTATATTTCCCCACCAGCTCTGCAAGTTTTGCAAGATTGCTGCAGCTTGATAAAATTCTGCCCAGCTACATTCAAACTGGGATTTTGTCCCATTCCCAGATTTTACTGGCTGCCTGACCATGCTCTCTCTTATCCTCTAGCTCTCCCTGAAGTACTTTCCCTCTCTTTCCCCAGCATCATTTTCTCCCCTTCTTTTTCAGCCCCCTCCACCCATCACCTCTGCAGGCCTTGTGTGTCCTCTGTCACTAGTTTCCTGATTTATATGCACCAGCTACTATAGTACAATGTATTATGAGGATTTCAAAATCCCAGAGCTTTCCAGTCTTGTGCTACCTAGTGTACTCATCCCATTATAAATAATTTGTGTGACAATTCATTGGCTCAGATGCAGACTCTATTATACGGTATTACTGCGCTACACCTAGGTATGATTCTGTAAGAAATTGCAGGGTGTTGGGTACCGTGACCTGTAGAAAACCTTGAGAGCTACTAAATTATTTGGCAAACGATACTATATATAATATGAGACCATTCTGTCATTCAGCCTTAACTCCGCAGTGCTGACAGTTGTTGATGAAACATTAGATTAGGGAAAGGAATGGGTTTTGCATGTTTTTTTTATCATTATTATTACATTCAGGACAAATTAGGTCAATACTGTTTTCTGAGAAAATTGGTATTATGTGATCTTGCCAGGGTTCCTCATATTTTTGCGCTGTAAAAAAAAAAAAAAAAAAGAGAAAAATGTCTTGTGATTGGGGTAGTGCAGACATTAGTTCTTTCAGAACATCAGGCCCCTTTCAGGTAGTGTTTTAAAGTGCTGAGCACCCAGCCCTCTGAAAATTAAGCACCGTTCAGGTCTCAAGTTTGGCATTGAAAAGTTGGCCATTAGTCACTTTTGAAAATCTTGGCCATGGTCGCTAAGGAGGTTTTCAAAGGGATGAGCTGCTATCCTGACACACACTGGGGAATGAGGGAAAGCAGTGCCTGCACTAGACTGGTCCCCAAAAATGTGCTTCATTGTCATTGTTCTGGATGACATTCTAAACCAGGAGTGAAATCTTGGCCCTACTCAGGTCAATGGAGAGCTCTCATAGGAGCCAGAAGTTCACCACAGATATCGATCAATTTGGGGTCCTATTGAAAGCCAGTGGGACTTAGGCTCCTAAATCACTTAAGTCCAGATCCTCAACAGTATCTAGAACCCAGCTTTTTAAAGGTATTTAGGTGTTGCACACAGTATTGCAATGCCTAACTGATTTAGAAACCTAAATTTTATTTTCAAAAAGGATTTAGCCATTTAGGCATATAAATTCCATCAACAGTCAATGGGATTCAGACTCCTAAGTGCCTAAATCCCTTTTGAAATGAGATTTGAACCCCTAAATCAATTAAGCACTGCATCACTGGGCACAGCAGCACCTAAATACCTTTAAAAATCTGGGTCTTAAGTACCTTTGAGGTTCTGAGAAGTGGTTTTGGAATTTTATCCTTTAGCTGTATTATTTTAGGCTCGTTAGGCTGACATTTTAGTGAAAAGGTTAACAGACAGGTCCAGTCTAACCTTAACAGCTTGTCTAATTGTTCTCTCAACAGCTGATGTAAAGTCCCACCATCAGGGTAACTCTGAAAGCTGTGGCTAATTAGTATAGAAGATCAAACTTTTTTCTATACAGTCCAATGCCTACTACACAAATATAAAGTTAAGCCATTAAATCTCAAATTGCTAGTGTCTCTGTGGTTCAGTCTGGAAGTAAAGTATCCTATTCAAGGCTCTAGCACAGGGATAGGCAACCTATGGCACGGGTGCCGAAGGCAGCACGCGAGCTGATTTTCAGAGGCACTGCCCGGGTCCTGGCACCTGTCCGGGGGGCTCTGCATTTTAATTTAATTTTAAATGAAGCTTCTTAAAACATTTTTAAAACCTTATTTACTTTACATACAACAATAGTTTAGTTATATATTATAGACTTATAGAAAGAGATCTTCTAAAAACATTACTGGCACGCAAAACCTTACATTAGAATGGATAAATGAAGACTCGGCACAGCAGTTCTGAAAGGTTGCTGACCCCTGCTCTAGCAGAAGCATAAGGATGGAGATTTTTTGAACCAGTCCATTTTTCTCTCTTGTTTGATTATGCCTGAGCAAAGTTTGTTTTAGATAATGCCACTTGCAATGTACGCATGGAACTAGCTTCTGAGTGGGGGCAACTTTTCTTACAAAGCTGAAGAGGGAAAGAAACTCATATATTACACTCTGTCTCTCAGCATTTCCATGACATTGTAATAGTCTGTCAGACCTCATTCCATCATGGAAGGTGCCCTTTATTCATATCTAAAAGGTTAAGAATAGTCAGCTGGTTGAATGACCCAATGGGCGAATAAACTTCATTTAGATTTGTAGAGACCTTCTTCCAATACAAGACTGACATTTTGAGAACTACAAGCCTTGGTGAAGTCTGAGATTACTGATAACCATGTCATTCCCTCCTCTGGGGAAAAGAAGTTTAATTGGAAAAAGGGCTGCCGGGTGTACTGTGAGGTAACAGCGCTGGAGATCGCCTGGAATATTGGTATGTGCTATGTCAAAATACCTCACGTTATTCACAAAGGGGAGGATCCCTCAGGAATCTCTTCTTGAGCATAGGGAAAACGTGATCTAAAATACCAAATCCCCTTTTTTGTGCCTGGTGTTAAAAATCATTTCCCAGAAGGTGTGGAGCTGGGAGAGAGGAGAGATTGGAACTGAATAGATTCAGTGTTGGTAATTTGCTACCAAGAATTCTAGGTATGGCCTGTACCAGGTCTGCTCAGAATGAAACAGGTGTGGTCTGACGTCCCGTTAGTGTAAATGGAGCATTAATAGGTGTCAGGAGCCAACAAGTCCAGTAGAGATTCTGCAGCAAAAGAGGCAAAGAACTGAACGTGGAGTTAATTTGTCTGATGCATTGATGAATAAAATGAAAATTAGGTGGGGCTATAAAGTCCTATGTCTTGACGCTCATGTTGTTGTTCTGCCTGCTCACTGTTCCTGTGAAGCCACTGTGGAGGACTGTGAGGTAAGATGCAGATCTATCGATCACTACACATGTTCATGCATCAGTGCCTCACAAATGTATTAAATTGTGTATTAATACATGAAGAGCTCTACCTCCTCAGTTCCTCTCCTCCCCCCAACCCCTTCATTCTTTAGAGGAGTATATTTTTAACACTGGTGGTTTGGTATGTGAATTTGGTGAAGCTATGAAGGGGAAGCTAGAACAGTGGAGAACCTGGCGTCTGCAGAGAGTGGTGTTAGCAATTCAGTAAGTGACACTTCCTCAGAGTTATGCTGTGGTATTGCACTGTTGCAGGTGCTGTTTTTCAAATATGGTATAAAATTGAAGGCCTGACCATTTACTATCACAAGATTCAAAGGTACGTTTTGTAAGAGGATGTGTGTTAATGCTGGTATCACCAGATTCTAGTTTAGGTAATCACATTATGCCCAACTAAATTTCAACTGGAGTCAGAGGTGAAAGTAAGCCAATACGGTCCGGTACGGCGTACCAGTCCAGGCCGGCTTTCCCAGGCTGGCAATTTAAAGGGCCCGTGGCTCCCTGCAGCAGCTGGAGCCTCAGGCCCTTTAAATTGCCTCCCAAACCCCACTGCCAGAGCCCTGGGGTAGTAGTGGCAGGCCTCTGTTGACAATTTAAATGGCTCAGGGCTCCACTGCGGTAGCAGCAGCCAGAGCCCCAAGCCCTTTAAATCACCCCTGAGCCCTGGGGCTCCCAGCTGCCTCTGCAGCTGGTAGCTCTGGGGGTGATTTAAAAGCCCAAGGCTCCTAGCTGCAGCCAGAGCCCTAGGACCTTTTAAATCTTGATTTAAAGGCCCCGCCCCTTCTGCTTGAGGCCACGCCCCGGCTCAGGATTCTGGCATACTGGTAAATCCTTTAACTTACTTTCACCCCTGACTGGAGTGGAATGTTTAGGTTCCTGAGAAATACATATCCAAAGGTATTCTCATGCTGTGCCAAACTCTTGTGTAACGTTGCTGCTCACAGTTAAACAATGAATGCTTTTCACTGCAAAGGTGGCTTCATTTCAGTGCTGGATGACAAGACCTGTGTGCAGAGCATAATTTTGGAAAGGCTTTCAGCTTTCTCTGAGGAAAAAAAAGGATTCCCGTATTGGTAAATGCAAGTTTGTAATCAGGAAGAAAATAATGATAAGATCATTAGCAAATCACAGTAAATTTTCTAATAGGAAGACAAAACATAGTATCTAAAAAAATTAGTGAGGCAAGGTGGAGGAGGTAATATCTTTTATTGGACCGTCTGTTGGTCAAGCTTTTGAGTTACACAGAGCTCTTCTTCAGGTCCTGAAAAGCTCAACATAATTGATGTATTTAATATTATTCATTAATAAGCATGAATTCAGTACAAATATTAAATGCATTCTCCTTTGTTAGAAACAATAAGATTCTGACTGATTTAATTCTCATTTCGTGTAGACTGCTTTAAAATAGTGTGTCCCCCAAGGTTATTTCTGTGAGGAATACATAGCTTCTGAATTTTTAATATTTGAAAAGCCTACGGTAAACAGGCTTCACATTTACAGCCGCATAGTACAGTATCTGGAACACTGGTAGGGCTATCGCATTAGGCGGTTTCCTGCAAAAATGGAATTTTGCTTTGCCACAGAATCCTGGTTCTACAGATGAGCAAGCCAGTCCCGAGACAGCCCTTTGTCAAACAGTGTGATTCATTTGCAGATATTTTAGGAATCTATTTAAATGCACCATGAATAGACTGGAATCCTAAAGACCAAGGGCCGGATTCTCATCTCACTCCCCCTATTGTTAAATTCCATTAGCTTCAGTTGAGCTGCTCCTTATTGTATCCAAATCAGAGCCTGAATTCGTGAGATTCGCCAAAGGCTAGTGCAAAAAATCAGGCCAGAAAGTGAGCTCTGGCATTCTCTACTTGTGTCTGTGCCTTTGGCCTCACTGCTAAAAGGGGCGTGTGGGGGGAGAGGCGCACAGGAGGGAGTAGATAGCTTTCCATAAAATCCTAGTGGAGATAAGACCCTGTTGTTTTACTGTGAGGTAGCTAAGCAAAGTTAACCCATGGGTGGGACTACTAGCTGGCCTAGCTACTCCAAGTAAAACTACAGGGCCTTATCTCCACTAGGGTTTTACAGCAGATTAGCTAAAGTACATTTAGTTACACTGCTCTAAAAACACACAGTTTTGGCATTGAAGATAAAACCTAAGAGGGTGTTTGCTGCACCAGAACAAAAGATGGTGAAGATTGCTATTTTTAAAGCAGCTGCATTTTTCCTTCAATATACATTTGAAGTAGAGCGTGTCAAAGAAGCCTGTAGTGTAGTACAAGTGCTAGCCCATTCCCTGGCTCATTGTTAATACTGCTGATGGGAAGTGAGCTGAAATCAAGACAAACTGTTTGTTTGTTTTCTCAGGATCAGTGAAAGGAGACATTAGTAGCAGTGGGTCTTACCTACACTACGCACTCCTGATGCACTTATCACTGAAGCATCTAGGCACTATTGTACAGACAGGAGAAAATGGGGGAGGGGTATACTGCTATGGAAGGCTCTCCACAGGAGATGTGCAAAAATAAGGATTCTCCTCTTCTCCCCCTCCCTCCAGCCCCCCAATAAAAACTTGCTTGAAAAAATCCCATTCTATTACAGATAATTTCACGCCCTCAATGTTTTGCTTTTCTGTGACATTTTGGGACACACATTGATCCATGTGACCACTTGGCTTCAAAATATCCTACTCAAATGAAATTTGAACAGGAGTGAAAGTGAACTAGTGGCATTTACCCTTGTGACAAAGAGCAGATGAGAGGGAGAAAAACTCCCTTGTACAAACACACGTGGCTTTTTTGATGGAGGAGTGGGGGAAGGCAAAGAGAATTTCCCCTAGAGAACAGCCATAGTGGGTCAAACTAAAGCCCACTGTCCTGTCTTCCAATAGTGGCCAGTGCCAGGTGCTTCATAGGAATAAACAGAACAAGTAATCATCAAGTGATCCATTTCCAGCTCCTGGCAAACAGCGCCTGGGGACCACATCCCTGCCCATCCTGGCTAATAGCTAGGACAAGGTGCTAGTATGGCCTGGTCTACACTACGCGTTTAAATCGATTTAAAGAGCGTTAAATCGATTTAACGCTGTACCCGTCCACACTACAACGCCCTTTATATCGATATAAAGGGCTCTTTAAATCAATTTCTGTACTCCACCCCGACGAGAGGAGTAGCGCTAAATTCGATATTAACATATCGGATTACGGTTAGTGTGGACGGAAATCGACGTTATTGGCCTCCGGGCGGTATCCCACAGTGCACCACTGACCGCTCTGGACAGCAATCTGACTCGGATGCAGCGGGCAGGTAAACAGAAAAGCCCCGCTACTTTTGAATTACATTTCCTGTTTGACCCGCGTGGAGCCCTGATTCAGCACAGGTGCGATGGCAGTCCCAAATCCAAGCTCCAGCTGGACCGTACGGGGGTACTAGATCTGATCGCTGTATAGGGGAGGACAATTGTTCTATCAGAGTTCATTTAAGAACGAATGCAGCAAAGCCATTTGAAAAAATAATCTCCAGAGGATACACATGCTGCATGACAAGCGTAGTAGGAAGGCCAGATCAAATGGATGCCTCATGATGGGGGTACTGAGGACTCAAGCGGTTCCCACAGTCCACGCGTAGTCTCGAAGTTATTTGTTCTTGGCTGTGAGTCGCAATGTTCTAGTGACACACATGTGTTCTGGCGTGTTCCAGGAATGTTCATGTTCCCCCCAACACCACGTGAAGAAAAGGGAAGAAATATTTCTTTGATCTTTCATGTCACCGTTATGGTGTACTGATCTGATGGTAGATCGCGAATGCTGCAGCAGTAAAGAAGCATATCCGCTCTCGTCCCCTCCCGGTGGTGACGGTGCAATATGACTGTATCACGTCCATCAGCCCGTGAGTGTCCTGGCTGGCCTCAGGTGAGGCTGGCCCGGTGGCGCCTGGGTAAAATGGGAATGACTCCCGTATACTCCAAGTACAGGTACAGAACGGCTGGTACCGTTCTTCATCATGAGCAACTGGGGGCTGAGTCAATCAGCCCCCTCACTTTTCCTGTAAAAAGATCTGTACTGCCGGACTGTCATTACCTGGGAGGCTGCCTCCCCTCATTTTATTCATACAAGTCTCTGTTTTTATTCCTGCTTCTTTATAACTTCGTGACACAAATGGGGGGGGGGACACTGCCAGGTAAGCAGAAGGTTGGGTGAGGAGGGAAAGCAACGGTGGGGAGTTGCAGGGCCACTCCGTGAAATACTGAATGGAGCAGCTGTGCTCCTGATACACTGGTCTCTATAGTAACATTGCCCCTTATTCCTAGGCAGGACTGACTATTTTAGAAACCATAAGGGAGGGATTGGACTCTGTCAAGTGAGTCAATCCACATTGCTTTTTGTGTGGCCTCGGCCGATTTCAGCCAGGGGCTACTAGGCGCGGACAGTACAGAGGGGGAGAATACCGCATTCATTACCCAATTTTTCCGGCAGTAGAAGGTACAGAACGAGCGGTACCATCTTGCTATTCGTGCAGAAGAAGTGATGCTGCTGGATTGTGCGCTGGAGTATGCTCTCTCTCCGCGGCTCAACCAGATAAAAAAAAAACATACGTATGGTGCCCAGAAAAAAAAAAAAGCTACGGGTGCTCTGGTTTGCTGCTATGGCTGTCTGCCAGGGCAATCCAGGGGAAAAAGGCGCGAAAGGATTGTCAGCTGATGTTTTTCCGGAGGAAGGATAGTGATGACGACGATTTACCCAGAACCACCCCGTGACTATAATGATTCTAACCCAGAATTCAAGGGGCGGGGGAGACTGCGGGAACTAATGGGATAGCTACGGAAGAGCTACCCACAATGCAACGCTTCAGAAATCGACGTTAGCCTCAGAGCATGGACGCACAACGCCGAATTACTGTGCCTAGTGTGGCCGCATGAAATCGAATTTATAATATCAGTTTTATGAAACCAATTTTAGCTAATTCGATATTATCTCGTAATGTAGACGTGGCCTATGTCAACTGCTTTGGGATACTTTGCTTTGGAGGAGCTACAGGGGCTTGCACTATTAGGGTGAAATGTACAGACTATAGGAGAAGGTTAGTCACGCAAAGGGCCTATGGCCTTGATTCTGCACCAGCATCTGCTGGAGGCAGTTCCTGGGCACAGTTCCACTGAACTCCATGGGGCTCTGGGGGGCTGCCAGTACAGAGGCTAACAGCTGCAAACGCCCGCAGTGTGGTCTGCAGCCAGACCTCTGGCCTTGGCCTATCCCAGTGTTTTTTACGTGTGCTGAGGGTGAAATCTCTGTATTGCACACAGTCAGCCACAGTAATGAAGACCAGCAAATAAGTGAGGCTTTCCCTAGGGGGCTGCCACGGAGGTTTAAGCAGGTTTTTGTGACAGATAGAAAACACATACTGGGTAATATAGCCAGGGGAACAGAAAGGGAAAATATGGCTGCTCTCATCTCCCACCAGATTTTTGTACATAAAGGAGCAGCCAGAGTGGTGTTCAGCTACCGGGAGCTGTACACTGAGTACCTGTCTGATCGTATTGCTGCGATCATTGTCACTCCGCCCACACCCCGAGTATGGACTATTTCACTCTGTCATGCAAATACAACTGTAGGCTCTTCAGGGCAGAGACTGTGAGCCAGGTTCTCAGTTGGTATAAACCAGCCTAGCTTCATTGCACCGGCTGAGAATCTGGCCTTGTGTCTTTTTATTTGTCCGGTACAATATCTGGCTATATAAATAGTAACTATTACTAATACAGTTAATCTTGTACTCTGTGTTTATCCAGTGGGACCCTGGGGCCTCTCAGTGCTACACAGCCTACAGAACTAATAATGTGCACCGTGCGATGGGATGAGGTGGGGTGGTTTTGGATTTACAGCCTGTAGGACTAGGGTGTACCGCAGAATCCTGAAATCTTACTGACATACTCCTATCTACCCAACACATAAGCTTTACATGAGCTGGGGGAAGTTCACAGGTTTCACTCTGTGGAAATCCTAATGGTTATATCTAAGCTCCTGAAGATCTTGGGAGTTTCTTTCCTATGGTGCTTAGGAACTCAAAAGGCAGCTCCCAATTTAATAAGTACCCGATTAGGCCACCCGAATTAGTGCTGTTTAAGCAGCTCAAACAATTGGAATCTCTTTATATTTGACACTTTCTCAGTTTCTCCTCTTAGTTGGTTCCCACACTGCAATAATACTCTCATCTCCCGTTTAACTAATCCATTCTTTGCTTAGGGACTACAAGGGAAATAAGATAAAAAAAAAAATAGCATTGCCATAGCAAAATTAAGGAGCACAACACAAACCAATGTCTCTGCAGCAAAACATATGCAGGAAACCAGCTTTGGCCCTAATATCTGTGCAGTGTTCTGAAGATGCAAAGTGCCATGTAAGGGTGAAGCATTCGATGTGTTAGCATTGATACAGATTTGTTTTCTCATTCATCACCTTGCTACACTGCATCAAGTTGCTGCAAAAATCACTCCCATATCGCTAGAGGAGAGTCAGACATTTCAGAGTCTCCCATTTCGGATCCTGTAACATATGGATGATGCAAGACACAGTCCAATAGGGTCCTGATTTTTTTTGTTTTAATGTTAAATTAACTAACTCATTCTGGTATCTGAATCTCAAACCTGGCATTAAAATAATGCTCCACCACGCCTGTGTTTTGTTCTTTTCCTTTGCATTTCCAGCTTCATTCGTGATCATTAATTTCTTCAGTGTCAGACAACTTTACAAACTATTACAATCGTGCTAAATCATTTAGATACTTTTAGTTTGCTGTTGCTTTTAACTCTTCCCCACTCTTGATATCTCACCATCTGAGAGCAATTTCAACACACCAGCCTCACGCAGGCTGGCTCTAGGAGACCCACAATTCTGCCAGGCAACATAGTTTCTACATGATGTCTTGCACCTTAAATTGTCCATGAATAAGAGGTAGTGAATAGTAAACTTGCAGATCTTACCAGGAGGCTTCCATTGTTCATTTACACATGGATATTTCTGGGGACCACATGGAGGTTTCAGATAGTGCAGAATGCAATGCAACTGACTGCATTTTGAATTGGTTGGGATGGCGTGAGTAGACAAGCCTATGCTCCATACTCTGCACTGATATCTGAGTGCAGTTCAAGGTGTTGGTTATCAGCTAAGTGACCTGAGACATTCACCTCTCCCCTTATAGCCTGGCATGACAGTTGCAATCAGCTGAAATGCTCCTACTGTTTGTCACCAGGATTTGAAACCCTGGGAATGGGCAAAGGGCATTCTCAGGCAGGCAGAGAGAAATGCATCCTGGAGCTGAATGTCTGTCTGTCAGAGGATGGTGTCGCCAGGAGGGCTTCAACTTCCTTGACCAGGGCATGCTGTTCTGGGAAGAAAGACTGCTAAGCAGAGATGGGATCCACCTATAGAGGAAGGCGAAGAGCATATTTGGATTCAGACTAGCTAACCTAGTATCTAAAGTTAGGAATATGGACTATGTAACAGTTACAGCTGGGTGTGTATTGGGAAGACACCCACCAGACAACAGACCATCAGATTTGATGGGCCATCAGGAAGGAACAAGAAGACCATAAAGACGTTAATCTCTCTCCCTCCTGAGAGGCATCTGGGGACGTAACTGTGACACTACTAGGTCAGGTGGTCTTGTCACCTGCTATTAAATATTATCTGGGACTTCTTGTAACTAACTCTCCACTGAAAGGGAAGGGGGGGTTAAGTTTGGAAAACAGGATTCCTGCCTTATGTAAATCTTATATAAGGGTGGAGAGGAAGGCAAACAAGGCTCCTCCTCTCCCTGGCCTGTCTGCTCAAGAAGAAAGATTGCTAAAGGCACCTGAAGGAAAGGCAAGAGGGGAGTCCAGACTGAGACGGTCCAGTCTGAACAGAAATATAACTGGGACTCTAAACCACAGAAACTTTGCAACCTGCCTAAAATACCATTTAGGGTAAGAAATTATATTTTGTAACCTGATTCTTAAGTATATTGAGCTTAGCTTGCGTATTTTGTTTTATTTGCTCAATAATCTGATTTGTTCCATTTGGTATCTTTTATATTCACTTAAAATTCACTTTTTGTAGTTAATAAACTTACTTCTTGTTTATAATTGTGATGGTGCACCCCATAAATGGAAATATGCTTAGGAGTGTATATATATGACATAACTGGAATATGTTTTATGCTACATATGCTATGTAACATATCTCTGTAAAGGTTATGATCTACTGAATCTATTCATCCTATTTGTATGCAAGTGTCATTGTATTTGAAGTTATGAATATTGGCTGTACTGGCTTGATTTTTATGTAGCCTTTTTAAAGCATTTGGTCAGCTTCTTGAGAAAGGGATGTGCAAATGAAGTGCCCAGTCAAGAAGCACTTAAGGGACAATGGATCTTGGGAGGCTCCAATCCACATAAGAAGTCTACATGAGGACGTTCAAGGTAGCAGGTAAGCAATGGCAGCTGCCTCTAAAAACTGAGTCATGCATGGACATGTGACTTGCCCATGTGACTCCAAAATGCCATGTTGGAGCTGGACTTTGCATGGGAGAGAGGAGGGGGATCTCCACTTACAAGACAAAGTCTACTTAAACCCCTGAGACACCCCTCCATTTTGTCTTCATCTGGCTAAAGAGAGAGTCTCTCCATCCCCCAGGATACCTAAAGGAAACTGGAACAAAGGACAGTAACTGCAGGGGGTGTGAGTGATTGCTGCACCCAGACTGGGAGGAGACTAGTCTGTAAAAGGAAGCTTACTGGAATTCCTCTAAGGGTGAGGTTTTTATCTGTACTTAAGTTTTCTTACTGTATTAGACTTAGACTTGCGTGTTTTATTTTATTTTATTTGGTAATTCACTTTGTTCTGTCTGTTACTACTTGGAACCACTTAAATCCTACTTTCTATATTTAATAAAAATCACTTTTTACTTATTAATTAACCCAGAGTATGCATTAATACCTAGGGGGAGGGGGGGAAACAGCTGTGCATATCTCTCTATCAGTGTTATAGAGGGTGAACAATTTATGAGTTTACCCTGTATAAGCTTTATACAGGGTAAAATGGATTTATTTGGAGGTTTGGGCCCCACTGGGAGTTGGGCATCTGAGTGTTAAAGACAGGAACACTTCTCAAGTTGTTTTCAGCTAAGTCTGCAGCTTTGGTGCACGTGGTTCAGACCCTGGATCTGCGTTGGAGCAGACTGGCATGTCTGGCTCAACAAGACAGGGTGCTGGAGTCCCAGGTGGACAGGGAAAGCAGGGGCAGAGGTAGTCTTGGCACATCAATTGGCAGTCCCCAAGGGAGGTTCTGTGATCCAACCCGTCACAATAATATAACCCTGTTTGTACAATTCACAATTGGGGGGGAGACGGGAAGAAGAGACGATGCATATCTTTCTCCACATTGAGGGAGAAGGCAGATTTCATAATATACCTTTGGGTCTGCACTCCAAGAGAGGTGGATACCTGAGTACTGGGGAAAAGTTCCTTATGCTGAGCCTTCCCAGAACTGATCTCAGTGTCTGTTTTATTCTGCAGTTGGGTTGTGGCCCTGCCTATGTGTGTTCTGGAAGAGGCTTAATAGCTTGATTCAGCAAGATAGGTAAAAACGGTGCCCAGGTTGGCGTAACAGACAGGCTTAGTGGTATCTCAGCACATCAGGTGACATCCTAAGGGGAATAACCTGTCACAGTGATAATGACTTTTTTGCTTCAGTTTTCACCAAAAGCTTAGTACCAATTGGACGTTTACCATAGTGAAGGTCAGTGAAAATGAGGTAGGATCAAAGGCTAAAATAGGGAAAGAGCAAGTTAACAATTACTTAGACAAGTTAGGTGTTTTCAAGTCACCAGAGCTGGGAGAAATACATCCGAGAATATTTAAGGAGCTGACTGAGTAGATATCTGAGCCATAATAAATGATCTTTAAAAAGTCATGGAAGATGGGTGAGATTCCAGAAGTCTGGAAAAGGGCAAATATAGTGCCAATCTATAAAAAGGGGAATAAGGACAACTCGGGGAATTATAGACCAGTCAACTTAAATTCTGTATGCAGAAAGATAATGGAGGAAATAATTAAGCAATCAATTTGCAGACACCTAAAAGATAATAAGGTGATAAGTAACAGTCGGCATCTATTTGTCAAGATCAAACCATGTCAAACCAACCCAATAGCTTTCTTTGACAGGACAACAAGCCTTGTGAATGGGTAAAAGCAGTAGATGTTGTATATCTTGACTTTAGTAAGGCTTTTGATCTGTCTTGCATGACCTTCTCATAAACACATTTGGAAAATACAACCTAGATGGAGCTACTATAAGGTGGCTGCATAACTGGGTGGAAAAACATTCCCAGAGAGTAGTTATCAGTGGTTCACAGTCAAGCTGGAAGGGCAGATCAAGTGGGGTCCCATAGGGATTGGCTCTGGCTCTGGCTCTGGTTCTGTTCAAAGTCTTCAAAGTCAATGATTTACATAATGGTACAGTTTGCGGACGATATCAAGCTGGGAGAGGTGCTCTGAAGGATAGGATTAAAGTTCAAAATGATCCGGACAAACTGGAGACATGGTCTGAAGTAAATAGAAAGAAATCCAATAAGGACAAAAGCAAAGTACTCCACTTGGGAACAACTAGTTACCCACATACTCAAGGATCAAGACTGTCCCAGAAACAAACGGATCGGGAGGTCATAGCAGATCACCTGCTAAATATGTGTGAACAATGTATCGCTGTTGCAAAAAAAGCAAATATCATTCTGGGATGTATTAGCAGGAGTGTTGTAAACAAGACTATAACAGAGTTCAAAAAAGAACTAGATAAATTAATGGAGGATAGGTCTATCAATGGCTATTAGTCAGGATGGGCAGGGATGTTGTCCTGAGCATATGTTTGCCAGAAGCTGAGAATAAGCGACAGGGAATGGATAACTTGATGATTACTTGTTCATTCCCTCTGGGGCACCTGGCATTGGCCACTGTCGGAAGACAGGATACTGGGCTAGAGGGACCTTTGGTCTGACCCAGTATGGCCATTCTTATGTTCTTAAGACACAAGAAGTAATTCTTCTACTGTGCTCAGCACTGATAAGGCCTCAGCTGGAATACTGTGTCCAGTTCTGGGCACTGCATTTCAGGAAAGCTGTGGATAAATTAGAGAAAGTCACAGAGAGGAGGAACAAAAATGATTGAAGTTCTAGAAGACATGACCTGTGAGGAGAGACTGAAAAAAATGGATTTATTTAGTCTGGAGAAGAGAAGATTGAGGGAGGACATGATAACAGGTTTCAAGTACATAAAGGTTATGACAAGGAGGAGGGAGAAAAATTGTTCTCCTTAACCTCTGGGTAGGACAAGGAGCAATGGACTTAAACTGCAGCAAGGGCAGTTTAGGTTGGCCATTAAGAAAATCTTCCTGTCAGGGTAGTTAAGCACTGGAATAAATTATCTCGGGAGGTTGTGAAATCTCCATCATTGGGAATTTTTAAAAGCAGATTAGACAAACACTTGTCAGGAATGGTCTAGCTAATACTTAGTCCTGTCGTGAGTACAGGGGACTGGACTAGATGACCTCTTGAGGTCCTTCCAGTCCTACAATTCAATGATTTCTATGATTTCAATGGCCATCTCCCAGGTCTGGAATTCACTCCCAGGTAAAGTCCACTAAAGTTCAAGCCTATCAGCCTTGAGGACATATTTCATCTTCTTAATCTGCTCACTTAAAAAATTAGATCAATTGAATTGACAAGATGTATTAATTGTCATTGGGAGATTGATAAAATGGCCTGTTTTGTGGCCCTTGCTATTAACTGTTTTCCTATTGTGAAAGCACCTGGAACTAGTCATTTTGTGCATCATAGCATAGGCACTGTCCTTATGAGTTACTGGGGGGTGCTTGACCCCCACTCTGCCCCCACCCCACCCCTTCCCCAAATCCCAACCCCACCCTGCCTCTTCCCACCCCCCATTCCACCTCAAACCCATGAGTGCACCCCATCCTCACTCCTCCCCCTCCCTCCCAGTGCCTCCTGCACGCTGCTAAACAGCTGATCCACGGTGGCTGGGAGGTATTGGGGGGATGGAGGGGGAGGCACTGATCTGCAGGGCTGCCGGGGGGTGCTGAGCACCCACTATTTTTTTTCCATGGCTGCTCCAGTCTGGAGCACCCACAGAGTTGGCATCTATGCATCATAGTAAATAAATAAAGTCATGCTATTTGGGGGTAACAAAACACCCTCTTTCTTTTTTATGGTTAGATGGGCTGGTGGTGGTTCTGAAACTTTTTTCTGTTGTTACATAGCATCACAATAGGAAAAAAGGTTCAGAGCCACTGAACTAGGTGACTTATTTGGAAATGTCTGCATATCAGATAAGGCACACAACATCGCATGGACAGGTATAGATATACAAGTAGACCATTTCCTTTCATATGTTTGCTGCCTATCTGCACCATAAGACCTATACACCTGAGGATATTCTGTGCCAAAAAATTTAAAATTCTGCACACAGTATTTTAAAATTCTGCAAATTTTATTTGTCAGTAAATAAATGAGGCTCCAGCATGGGAGTGGGGAGCACAGGCCACTGACTGCACAGAGGTAGAAGATGACCCTGCGTCGTTCCCCCCCACGCACACAATATTGGCGGTAAAGTTGCACCTGACCCTGACGCAGAAACAACCCATGGACCTGCCCCTCCATGTCAAGCACAATAGATGTGGGCAAGCAGGCTCAACCCACCAGGATCCAAGTGTGGAGGGACTTAGTGTAGGGAGATCTAGGTATGAGGTGGTAGGGTTCTATGTGTCATTTTTCTGCAGGAAAGCAAAGAAATATGCAGGGGGCATGAATTCTGCACATGCCCAGTGGTGCAGAATCCCCCCAGGAGTAGACTTAAAAGCATTTTCCTAAGAATGAAGCCAAGGGTGTAAGATAATCAGCTCTTTCTGTTTCCATTGTTCTCCAGGTTGATGTACAATTTCTGGATCAATCGTGGAGGATGATTTGTGCACTGTTTCTAAGTTTCAATTTCAATCAGGGATAGGTACAGCTCTGTCTTTTAAAATTATTCATTCAGTTCCCTCCTCAGTAATTTGATTTCAATCACCCTTCAGTTACTAAGAACATAATAATGGCCATACTGGGTCAGACCAATGTTACATCTAGCTCAGTATCCTGTCTTCCGACAATGGCCATACCAGATGCTTCAGAGGGAATGAATAGAATGGGGCAATTATCAAATGATCCATCCCCTGTCATCCAGTTCCAGCTTCTGGCAATCAGAGGTTTAGGGACAGCTGGAGTATGGCTTGTGTCCCTGACTAGCTTGGCTAATAGCCATTGATGGACCTAACCTCTATGAACTTATCTAATTCTTTTTTGAACCCAGTTATACTTTTGGCCTTTACAACGTTCCCCTGACAGAGTTCAACAGGTTTGCTGTGTGTTGTGTGAAAAAATTCTTCCTGTTTAAAACCTGCTGCCTGTTAATATCATTGGGTGTTATGTGAAACAGTAACTAACACTTTCTTATTCGCTTTCTCCACACCCTTCATGATTTTATAGACCTCTATCATATCCTCCCTTAGTCATCTCTTCTCTAAGTTGAACAGTCCCAGTCTTTTTAATCTCTCCTCAGATGGAAGCTGTTCCATACCCCTAATCATTTTTGTTGCCCTTCTCTGTACCTTTCCCCATTCTAATATATTTTTTTTTAGATGGATCTTTCATGCTGTCTGGAGTGGTTCACAACCGTGAATACCAACCTCAGGGCAGACTGTCAAAATAGCAGGACAGACACCCCTAACTAATTGTACGTTCTATCATTAGATTTCACCCACCCAGTAATAAATGAATCACTCCACTCGAGCATTCCAGTCTACCTTGTCACTCAGGCAAGCTGGACTGAATGATAGCTGGTTGCCTTGCACAAAAGATTCAGTCATTCACCCTAGGTCACATTGTACCTCAGATCTCACACCAAAGACAATGTTTGTAGCCAAGCAGATAGTAAACTCTCTAAGGATTTATTAACTAGAAGAAAGAAATGAGAGAGTTATTTCTAGATTAAAGCAGGCAACATGCAGTAAAAGCTGTGTTATCTGGCTCTGTACCTACTGGAAAGCTTTATAAACCAGCATTGTTGTTAATCTTCATAGAAAGTCTGGTTCATCTTCGAGCGCTTGCTCATGTCCATTCCAGTAGGTGTGCGCGCACCGCGTGCATGTTCGTCGGAGACTTTTACCCTAGCAACACTTGGCGGGCCGGCAGGCAGGTCGCCCCTCTGTCTGGAGTGGGCGGGCCGGCAGGTCGCCCCCTGGAGTGGTGCCGCTATGGAGCCGGATATAGACCCCTGCCGGCCCGTCGATCTTCAGTTCCTTCTTACCGCCCGTGTTGGTCGTTGGAACTGTGGAGCGCAGTCTAACTGTTTCTCCACCTCCCTAGCGATTCTCTCGTTTTTTCTCTGTAAATTGTGTATATAGTTGATCTCTTAACAGTAGTTAGTAGTTAGTTTTAGTAGTAATAGTTTGTAGATAGTTAGAAGGGATCGGGGGTTAGCCCCATCCCCTACCCCGGTACCGGGCTCATGCCTGGATCACCGGGCTTCAAACCGTGCGTGGCCTGCTGTAGGCCGATGCCCACAGGCAACCCGCATGACTCCTGCCTTAAGTGCTTGGGCGAATCTCACTTAACAGACAAGTGCAGGATTTGTAAGGCGTTCAAGCCCCGAACTAAGAAAGAGCGGGACGTTCGCCTGAAGCAGTTGCTGATGGAGGCAGTGTTAACTCCACCGTCCTCGGCACCGTCCGCGGTACCGGGAACAAGCACCTCCTCGGGACCGCACCGCACACCCTCTGAGAAGACGTCGTCTCACCAGTCTCCGGCACCAGCTTCTGGTCGGCACCACTGGCTCTCACCGCAGAGCAAGAAGCGCAAGCCTCCTGAGGCCGCTATACCCGCACCGCAGTCTGAGCGCTTAGCCAAACCAGACCGCCCAGCATCGACTCCATCTGCCGCGGCACCGATGTCTGCCGCACCGTTGATTCCGGCCTCGGAAGGGCAGTCAAGTCCGGTGCCTACCAGCTCCCCGGCACGTGCCGTGGTTGAGCTCATCGTGCCCTCCACCCCAGAGACGTTCTCAGCTGCACGAGACTTGATCGCAATGACGGAGCCTGAGCTGCCTCGACCCCCGGCACCACCGGTGCGGGTCCTACAATCTATTGGCAAGCCGGCCCTTTTACCTTCTTCGCCCGGCACCGTGGGACTCCGTCGTTCCAGGTCCCGGTCCAGGTCCCGCAGATGCTCACGGTCTTGTCATCGCTCTTGGTCCTGCGGCCTCTCGCAGTCCCGGTACCGCTCCCCATCAAGGTACCAGTCGTACTCGCGGTACCGCTCGAGGTCCCGGTCGCTGTCCAGACATTACCGGCACCGCTCCAGAACTTGGCATCGCTCGCGGCACTGCACTTCCTGCAGCCGATCTCGGCACGGCGACTCTTGGCACCGGTCGACCTCCCAGCACCGCGCTGGTCATAGGTCCCTGTCGCCCTCACGGCACTGGGGGGACTCCCAGTACCGCTCCCCAGCACCGCACAGGGCCGGTTCTACTGGCCGCAGAGACCTTCCTCACACGGTCTCCACCCCACCGTGGCCGTCTCGCCAGCCGTCGATCTCTTCTCATGCCGACACGGCATCTTATTGAGAGTCGGACAACCAAGGTCCTCATCAGTGGCCCTTTTGGACTCCGTGGGCTTACCACCAGAGCCAAGGTAGCCACCATCTGCTGCCGCACTCCGCCCCCTCCGACCATCGGGCACCGGAGTCCACGG
>NC_133771.1:31471010-31481789 GCF_003597395.2 Chelonoidis abingdonii | reverse complement strand
CCATAGCGGCGCCACTCCAGGGGGCGACCTGCCAGCCCGCCGAGTGTTGCTAGGGTAAAAGTCTCCGACGAACGTGCACGCGGCGCACGCACACCTACTGGAATGGATATGAGCAACACATCTCGAAGAACAACAGTTACAAAGGTGAGTAACCGTCTTTTTTACTGCCCAGGGCCGGCAAGCTCCCTATCTGACTCTGCATGGCTTCCTGGAAGTGGCAACATGTCCCTGCTGCTCCTAGGTGGAGGAACAGCCACGAGGGGGACAGTGTGTTGGAAGAGGTGTGGGGCTGCGGGAGGGGTTTGGGTGCAGGAGGAGGTTCAGGGCAGGGGGTTGGAGCGCAGGAGGGGCTGCAGGGTGCTGGATCTGGGAGGCGCTCACCTCGGGCAGCTCCGTGCAAGCAGCGACCTGTCTCAGCTGCTCCTAGGAAGAGACGTGGCAGGCGGTTCTGCGCGCTACCCCCACCTGGAGGCCCCGCCCACACAGCTCCCATTAGCTAATAGTCCCGGCTGGGCTGGAGGCAGCAGAGGACGGGACTTCCTCTTCCCCTGCAAAGATTGTCAGACCATCCCCCAGCTGCAGGAAGCTCAGCATCCTCCCCTGCTTCCTTCTTCCATTGCTCCTCAACTGTGGTAGGAGGGGTCACTGTACAAGGAGCTGCTCCTCTATCCACCCAACCCCCATGCATCCGGGATGCCCATATCCAGACACCCCTGCCAAGCATCACCCGGTACATCCAGCACCCCCCTAGCCCTCCATATCCAAACGCCACCCCACTGAACCTCAACTCCTGCCTGTGGAGCCCCCGTACACCCAGACCCCCTCCCTCTGGACCCCGCACCCCTTCCCCCAGATTCCCCCACACTCAAACCCCCATTCTGATGTCACACCCTCTGAACTACCCTGAGCCCCCATATCCAGATCGCCATGCCACTGACCTCCAACTAGCTGCACCCAGACTCTCAATCCACCAAGCCCCACTCCCCCAGCACTGAGACCCCCCACACATTCAGACCCCTCTTCTGAGCCCCAACCACTTTCACCTGGAAGCTCTTGCAGAGTCCCATTGCACCTAGACACCCCCCGCCCTGACATGAGCCTCTGTGTATCCAGATCTACACCCCCATTGAGCTGCCTGCACCCAGACTGTCCTACAGAATCCTCTCCCTGTGCTCCTGGATCCTTTCATACTTGGAGCCCTGCCTGGTTGAGTCTGCCTGGTGCAGAGGGGCAGGGCCCCAGGGTGTTTCTGGGGCAGACCCAGGCCTTGTTCTGTGTCAGGGTTGAGTACAGCCTCATCACTGAGTCTGTCCCTGGTGGCGAGGGGGGCTGCAGGGTGATCGTCCAACTTTGTGCAGCCAGTGGCCTGTGCTCCCCGCTGCCGTGTTGGAGCCTCTGCATTTATTTATTGACAAATAAAACTTGCAGAATTTTAAAATATAGGGTGCATAATTTTTAATTCTTTGGTGCAGAATGCCCTCAGGAGTAATATTACCTTATAGCATAGGATACAGCCATTACACGTAAGATTAATGCATGCAACAACTTGCAAGCATTTTATACGTACCAAACACATCCTTACAAGTCTAAGCCCACTAACATACAGGTGAGTTGGTCCAGTCTCCAGCTATGAATTTGTCAATGCTTAGCTAATGCCTACAGCCTCACAGGGGGTGACCAGAGCTGCACGTAGTATTCAAGATGTGAGCATACCAGGAATGTAGTGAGATTATGAATATTTTCTGTCTCATTAGCTTTGCTTTTCCTAGTGGTTCTTAAGATGCTGTTAGGTTGGGGTTTTTTGGCTGCCACTGCAAACTGAGCAGATTTTTTCAGTGAGCTAGCCACAATGCCTCCAAGAGCTCTTCCTTGACAGCTAATTTAGAACCCATCATTTTGTATGCATCCTTGGGATTATGTTTTCCAATGCACGTTACTTTGCACACATCAGCATTGACTGGCATCTGCCATTTTGCTGCCCAGTCACCCAGTTGTGTGAGCTCCTTCCCCAGTGTGCCTCCGGAGGAGTGACCCATGTCGCATCCGTGGCATTTCCCACCTGCATGACCAGCTGTTTTTAGGGAGGCTTAACCTCCCCTGGCCTTTTATACACACTGTCTAGGCCCAGCAAAGTCTCACTGAAAGGCAATGAAATTTAGGCTCCTAAGGGCCAGATCTTTTAACAGTCTTTAGGTGCCTAAATCGACCCTCTAGTCGCTGTCAGTAATTTTACCCATTGCACCAAAACAAAGTGGCACATTAAAGTCACAATTGTGGGCCTCAAATTTGCCAGTCACTTTAGATAACTAAATACCTGTTGGCAAGTAACTTTCATGTTCAAGCTGTTTCCTCTAATATGTATGGGAAACTATAATGGCATAGTGCTGATACTGAGACACTGGGGTGGGCAAACTTTTTGGCCTAAGGGCCACATTGGAGTTCTGAAATTGTATGGCAGACCGGATAGGGAAGGCTGTGCCTCCCAAACAGATTGGCTGCAGTCTCCATCCACCCCCTCCCACTTCCCACTCCCTAACTGCCCCCCCTCAGAACCACTCACCCATCCAACACCCCCCCCTGCTCCTTGTCCACGACCGCCTCCTCCCAGGACCCCTCACCACTAACTGCCCCCCAGGACCTGACCTGCTCCCTGTCCCCTGACCCCTAGCCACATCCCTGCCGCCTGACAGGCTTCCCTGGGACTCCCACACATATCCAACTTCCCCAGTTCCCCATCCCTTGACTGCTGCACCCGAGAACCTCCACCCCATCCAACCTCCCCTGCTCCCTGTCCCCTGACAGCCCCCCCACGACTCCCCGCCCCTTATTCAACCCCTTCGCTTCCCACCCCCTTACCATGCCACTCAGAGCAGCAGGACTGGCAGCCGCGTTGCCCAGCTGGAGCCAGCCACACCGCCACGCTGCCCAGCAGGCATCTCAGCCCCGCCTCCCAAAGCACTGGCGGCACAGTTAGCTGTGGAGGACGGGGGACAGCAGGGGAGGGGCTGGGAGTTCAAGGGCAGGGCAGGATGGTCTGGCCCATGGGCCATAGTTTGCCCACCTCTGGTCTATACTGCAGGGATGATAGCAGCATAGCTACAGCACTATAGATCTGCTGGCATAACCCTGTAGCACAGTAGGGATTATTCCATCTCTGTAGGACATGGGCGGCGAGTATCATAGGCTGGTGGGAGGCTGTGCCTCCCCCAACAGCCTGGAGTGGTCCCCGCCCACTCTTTGGCCTCCAGACCCTGCTCCTGCAGTTCCTTCCCAGTTCCCTCTCATTCATAGCCCGGGCTAGGGCATGCTGGCCTGCCGCAGGGACTTGAGGGGGCTGGGGCTGGGGCCCGGGCCGGGCTGAGCCATCCACTTGGCACTCAGGGCTGCTGGGACCACACCGTCCAGCCACCTGGTACTGAGGTTGGGGACTGGCCTGGAAATCTGGGGCTGGTGGCACTGCAGCCACACCACCTGGAGCTCTAGGGCTGGGGGTGGGGAGTGCACTCACGTGGCCCAGGGCTGGGGTGGGGGAGCTATGGGATGTGTGTTCCCTGGGCTGCTGCAGGGGAGAGGGGCAGAAGGGGAAGGAGCTAGGGGCTAGCCTCCCCCAACAGCCGGGTCACCTGCTGCCCAGGCTGTAGGAACACTACCTTCCCAAGCGATGGGAGCTACGTCAGGAACACTACCTTCCCGAGCGATGGGAGCTACGTCAGGAAAACTACCTTCCCAAGTGATGGGAGCTAGGTCAACAGGGGTGAGTCAGCATAGCTTCGGTGCTCAAGGAGTGTGTGGATTTTTCGCATATGAGTGCGCCAATAGCTATGTTAATCTAAGTGTTAAGTGTAGATCAGGCCTAAGATAAAATCGATCTTAGATACATTTAATGAGTTTTAAGGGTCTCTGCTATACTCTCTCTCTCTCCCCCTCTCTGCTTGGACTCTATATAGACCAAACACAGAGAAGTGTGTGTGAACAATACAATAGCAAAGGGGTTTCTAACATGTCTAGTTACAAACTGCTAGTTCAGCTTAAAAAATATCTGGTGGCAGCATAAGTGCAAAGTGTCAGAGATTTAGTCAGTTACCCAAAAGCTGAGGTTGAAATGATGGCCTTAAACATTTTCAATCACCTCATGCCCCGAACTTGGTCTGTGTCCCCTCAGGAGCCAGGGTGTCAGGGATGGGGAGCCGTGCTCTGACGGGGTGGCCCAGGAGGTGGGAGGGGAAGCAGCACTCAGAGCTGCTTGTACCACTGTCGCTGGAGCTGTCCTGGAGTGCGCCTCCAATCTCCTCCAGCTGCAGCTGCAGCTGGGGCCAGAGCAGAACTGGGGGCAGAGCAGGGCTGTGCAGCGCCCCCTCCCCGCCCCCAGAGGGGCCTGGCCCAGGCCCAGGTCTGCTGCACTCCACCGGATGTTCCTCTGCACAGACCACTGCCTTAAAGTATGTTTAACTTGGGGGTATCTTAGCTTAGCTCACAACATTCTCGCTGACTGTCTCTTGCCCTTCTGCCTCTGTCCTCCAGGCTTTCCAGTCTCAATCGCTCTGCTAATGTTTTTGTATCTTTGTCTCCTAACTTGCCAATTTGAATTTTCAAACTGTTTACCTTCCAGAAAGTACTGCCACAATCAGGTGCTTTCCGGCTGTTACTTTCATGTTATGGTGCCAACTATTTAATAGATTTTATGGCCAGAAGAGGTGACCATGGTCATCTCGTCTAACCTCCTGTATAAAACAGGCCATAGACCCTTACCCAGTAATTTCTGCATCACACCCATAATGTCTGGTTGAGCTAGAACAAGTACTAAGCAACCGCTATGCATTGAACAATAAGGATGATGTAAATACCCATGTTGCATGTCTATTACTGCCTTTAATGACCTACACCTTTATTAAAGGTGCACTGCCTGTCAGTATATGATGTTTCTGAGTGCAGAAAACCTGCATGGGGGATAGCGTAAATAACCTCTTCCAGACCTACATTTCTGTGATAAGTCGTTCAGCACATAACAATAATCTAAGAGAATCAGGAAACAAATAGCTAGTCCAGTGCTCCCTGCCAGATTCTGACTCTGGAAACTGGGACACAGGTCCTCAGGACCTGGAAGTTCACTGTGAGGCGGTTATGGTGGCATAAGATGGCTGCAACTTTTTCTCCAGAAGAAGGAGACTTGAAAAATGGGCAATACTGGCCAGGGAGGAACATGAACACAGTAGCTGAAGGGTGCACTTATTCGACTCATTCCCCACTGCCAGTGCCCATCAGAAGAATATCTGATAGAGCTCCATTGAGAACTAAAGTATCCCTTCCCATTGGTAGGAATGCCTGCACCTTCTTCAGGGTGAATCTCTCTGCGGAAGGAGTTACTATTGGCACCACTCTGTACCAGCCAGATGAATCTAGCTTATTTCTCAGATCATGATAAATTCCTTTGACCATGTGTATTGTCCATTGCTTTTAGTGACAGCTGATGAACCATTATCTAATGAATTACTTTTTCCCCTTGAGCAATATTTTGCTGCTGCTTCCCTGAGAGCAGGTAGATTTGTTTGATGGAGAAAGAGATTCTTTTTTCCATAAGTTAACATCAGTCATGTTTGCTTGTAATTAACCACATTGTTAGGAAGGTCTTTGCGATCAAGGTCTCATTTCCTGTGAGAAGCGGATGTCAACTCACTATTTCTGGATTAAATATGCATCGGCAAGAACTGATGAAACAAGACTCCCTTTAGTGTGAGCTGCTGCTGCCATCTAGCAACACATGGTGTTAATGTTTCTTGCAAGGGATGCCTTGGATTTTTCAGTTCAATGGTGCTCATATTGTCTCCTATTCTGATTTAAAGCTTAAGAGAGAGATTCAGTCATGGACCAGCTTGCTTCAAACATCCCTTTTCCAGGTCCACACCTTCCTTGGGGCAAGATGAAAATGAACTCACCTTAATCTAACATATACAACTGCTTTCTATTTGTGTTGTTTCATTCCTCCCTGTTGTATATAGTACTACATCTCCCCTGGTTAACTACAGCTCCCGCTGCCTTAATCTCTCAAAAGTCAGTTTTACAGGTTGATTCTATACTCAGATATGTTTGCTCTCTCTCTGGTTTCTGTGGTTAGGGGCTACCCTGGGGCTTGGGCAGCCTGGGTTCAAGTCTCTGTTCTGCCACAGACTGCCTATGTGATCTTGTGCAGCTTGCGTAGGCCTAGATCCTCAAAGGTAATTAGTCCTTGCTCTGCTCATCATTGCAACATCTTCTTGGCGCTTGCTATAGGTTCCACTCAACCCACTGCCCCCTCAATTCCTTCTTGTCGGCTACTCTGACAGAGGGGTAGGAGGGTGGATATTGGAATGGAAGTGAACAACACATCTCAAAGAACAACAGTTACAGGAAGGTTAATAACTGTTTTTTCTTCTTCAAATGGTTGCTCATGTCAATTCCAACTAGGTGATTTCCAAGCCTAAATTTTGGAGGCGGGATCGGAGATTAAATGTTCACTGAATGAAGTACCGCTCTACAAAGGCGGCATCGTCTCTGGCCTGCTGGGTAATGGCATAATGCTATGTGAATGTATGAATGGAGGACCACATTGCTGCTCTGCATATTTCCTGGGTTGGAACGTGTGCCAGGAATGCCGCTGACAAGACCTGTGCCTTGGTGGTGTGCATGGTGAGCAGGGCAGGCACCTTCACCAGGCCATAGCATTCCCAGATGCAAGACGTGATCCAGGATGAAATCCTTTGGGAGAAGACCTTTCAGTCTGTCCGCTACCATGATGAACAACTGAATGGAATTCCAGAACGGTTTGGTTCACTCGATGTAAAAGGCTAATGCCCGGTGAACATCTAGTGAGTGACACCATTGTTCCCTGCTATTTGCATGTGGCTTAGGGTAGAAAACTGTGAGAAAGATGTCCTGGTTGACGTGAAACTGGGAGACAACCTTAGGGAGGAATGCTGGATGTGGTCTGAGCTGAACCTTGTCCATTGGAAGATGGAGCTTGCGAAGTCTGGCTGAAGACTGGCTGTGAAACGACTTGCTGAGATGGTCCGCCAGCTCATTCTCTATTGGAGAGAACTAAGTACCACCTCTCATACGTCTTGGTCTTTGTGGTCTCACTGATGGTCTTAAACAGTGGCAGGGTAATTTGGGTGGGTCCAGAGGAGTAGAGGATGTCCACCGTCAGGTCAGTGCCCTCCACCACCTCCTCTACCTGGATCCCCAGGTTCTGGGCCACCTGCCACAGCAACTTCTGCAAGAACTTGCCATCCTCCAAGACTGGGGCAATTGATGTACCCACAACAGCCTCGTCTGGGGAGGACGAGAACGAAAGCTCTAACAGTGGGCCTTGCTCACTCCTCTCAGCGCTGAGAGGGTCACATGGTACCCAATGTTGCTGTGCCGCTGCCTCCACAGTCTGCTGTGCTGAGGTCGCTAGTGTCAAAGCTATCCCCACAGCCGCTGTCAACGGTGCCAGTGCTGATGCCACAGGTGAAGACAGGGGCATCATTACCGCTGTTGGTATCAATGCTGACAGTGCCTGCAGAGGGACAAAGGATGCGATGCCACCAACGTCAATCTGGACCTCAATCCCTGGCTAGGTCCCCAGCTCTGATGGTAAGCCCAGGGCGTCCAGAAGGGCCTTTGCATTAGGGCTTGCCACTGGACCAGCCATGGCACTGGATAGGGCTGGCGGTCACACTGGGCAATGGACTTAGTGCTCCTGTTCCTGTCAGAGTGGTACAATTCCACCTCCAACTCCAAGGTCTCCGAGAAGGAAGACCACAGAGGAGCGGTGCTCCACGGTGCCAGGGATTGGGGGACCAGTGTGGCTCCCTCGTAGGTAGACCATGCTGGGAAAGACGTCTCAGAGACAGGGATTCATGCGCCATCATTGCTGGCTTTCCCCTTAATGGGATGGGGGGTCAGGCAATCACCAGTGACTTATCTCTCCTCTGTGGGAAGGATGGTGCCATGAGGAGCATAAGGTCCTAGGCCGCCTCAAAAACTTTCAGTGCAGAGGGGAGCTGAAGCTCTCGGCCATGCCAGTCTGGAGAGCAGTGAGAGCCTGGACTCTATTGGATCCCCAAAGGAGCAGGAGTCGTTGCGATCCTGTTGAGACGGCAGGGCCGAGGTGACATTGCCCAGTTCGGGTCTCCCTGCTGCAGGCTCCTTAGGCTGGATTGGCCTCCTCTTCTTCTGGGGCACCAGGGACTGAGACCGGTGCCCCACAAAAAGTTGTCTATGGGTGGAGCCTGGGTGGTGCCAAGTCTCCTTGGAGTCCTTACTTGGTGCCGACTCACTCGACGTCAGTGCTGGCACACTTTGCACCGATGAGGAGGTCCTGGATGTGGGCTCTGCTGACCCTGGGTCAGATTGTGGCTGGAGTGCAGCCTCCATGAGGACGATGAAGAAAGTTACTCGCTTTGTGCAGTAACGATGGTTCTTCGAGACATGTGTCCCTGTGGGTGCTCCACTCTAGGTGTCGGTGCGTCCTTGAGCTGGAGATCAGTGCTCGGTCGGGTTGTGCGTGCACAGTAGCCATCTCATGGTGCTGTTGGCGCCTCAAGTAGTGAGTGCATGACCCAACTCCCTCTGTTCCTTCTCTACTGCTGAGCTTGGTTACGTGAACTCCAAAGTAGAGGGGAGAAGAGTGAGTAGTGGAGCACCCACAGGAACAAACATCTCAAAGAACCATCATTACTGCACAAGGTAACTTCTTCTTTGAGTGGTGTCCCTGTGGGTGCTCCACTCTAAAGGTACATCTATACTACCCGCCGAATCGGCAGGTAGTGTTCGATGTATCAGTGATCGATTTATCACGTCTCATTTGGACACGATAAATCGACCCACTAATCGATGCCTGTACTCCACCTCGGCAGGAGGAGTAAGTGAAGTCGACGGGGGAGCCGTAGCAGTCGGCTTGCTGCCATGAGGACAGCCAGGTAAGTCAAACTAAGATACTTCGACTTCAGCTATGTGAATAGTGAATAGTGTAGCTGAAGTCAAAGTATCTTAGTTCAAACCCCCCCACTAGTGTAGCCCAGGCCTACGTGTCTGTAGAGCAGTGCCCCACTAGAGACAATAAGGCTTCAGAGTTATATGTGAGTATTGGATGAGAGCATGGTAAGGCCAACTGTAGTGTCTGAAATAGAGCTTTAGTGATGGCATAGTGTTTTGCGAAAGTGTGCTCTGACGTCCAGGTTGAAACCCTACATATAGCTATTAAAGGGATATTGTTTAGGAATGCTATCGATGTTGCCATGGCACGAGTAGAATGGGCTCTGATGCCCAAACAGGGTTCTGTGTTGTGTATTCGGTAGCAAGTTTGGATACAGGGGGAGATCCATTTAGATATCTTTGGGTCAATATTGTGGAACCTTTGGAGCGCTCTGTTGTGGAGATGAATAGTCTTGGTGACTTGTGAAATGGTTTGGTTCTAAGTAGAATGCTACAGCCCGTCTGACATCTAGTGTGTGTAAGGCAAAGTCTTGTGGATCCTTATGAGGTTTGGGATAGAACACAAGTAAGTGTATAGTTTGGTTAATATGGAAAGGTGTATCTACTTTGGACAAGAATTTTGAGTGAGGCTGTGATGTGATTTTGTCTTTGGTGAACACAGTATAAGGGGTTTCAGCCATTGGTGCCCATCTTTCACTAACCTGTCTAGCAGACATGATCGCCACCAAGAATGCTACCTTCATCAACATATGTAGGAGAGAGCAAGTTGCTAGTGGTTCAAAGGGTGATCTTGTGAGGTTTTTGAGTACATGATTCAAGTCCCCTGGTGGTGTAGGTTGACGGACTTCTGGATACATGTTCTGTATACCTGTGAGGAAGTGCCTTATGACAGGGTGAGCAAAAACTCATGTTCCCTCTGTTTGATCATGGAGGTCCGTACTGGCAGCCAGGTGTACTTTGATTGAACTTTTGGTTGGGCCCAATTCTTTAAGATCTAATGTGTAGTCCAAGATGGTAGGTAGGGGCGTCATGGTCGCATTTAGTTGTTTTTGTTGACACCATAGAGAGAATTTCTTCCACTTCTGAAGGTGAGTATTCTAGTGGTGGATCAACGGCTATTTAGTAATACTTGTTTTACTTTATCTGAACAGTTTAGTTCTCCATGTTAGAACCACATAGGAGCCATGCTTTGAGATGGAGTTTCTCCAGATGAAAGGGATGAAAAGATGATCTCCAGCACCCATTGGTCTGTGGTTTTAGCAGCCCAAGCATGGTAAAATGGGCGCAAGCAATGGCCAAAAATATGGTTTGGAGTGTCTGGGGGTGCTATAACTTGGGGAAAGTCATTCGGACCCTTAACCAATAATTCAAAACTGTGGCTTGGATGTAAATGGTTGGATGGATGAGACCTGATTATGTGGGGCCTGCCATCTCTGGGATCATTGTTTCTTTCTATTTTGATCGACGTGTCATTGCTGTTGACTGTGAAAACAGGTATCTCATGATCTCTGGTATGGTGTATAACATCAAAGCTTATTAGGCGGGGTGTATATACCTAGTGTGCGCAATGTGGCCTGAGAGTCTTTCATGATAAGGAGTATGTCATCTGTTTTGGACGAGAAGAGCTTTTCCCAATCAAAAGGAAGGTCCTCCACTTTTAGCTGCAGTTCTTTTGGGATCCCTGATGCTTGCAGCCGGGATGCCGTTCTCATGACCGCAGCTGTGGCCATTGCTCAAGCAGCTGTGTCTGCCACGTCCATTCAGGCATGTAGCGCCGTGCAAGCTATTATCTGACCCTCGTTGATTATGGCCTTAAGTTGAGGA
>NC_133771.1:31379714-31467900 GCF_003597395.2 Chelonoidis abingdonii | reverse complement strand
TGGCTTTGCCATCAAGAATCATCTTGTTCAGAAACTTGCCAGTCCCCCAAGGATGTGAATGACCGACTCATGACAATGCAGCTTCTGCTTCAAAAAGGAAAACAAGCTACTATGATCAGCGCATACGCTCCCACAATGACCAACCCAGAAGATGTGAAGGATAAATTCTACGAAGAACTAGATGCTCGGCTATCATCAGTGTACCGCACAGACAAGCTGATCCTGCTTGGTGATTTTAACGCAAGAGTCGGATGCAATGCCGCAGCCTGGGAAGGAGTCATCGGGGAAAAATGGAGTGGGAAACTGTAACAGCAATAGCCTGTTACTGTTGAAAACTTGTGCAGCACATGACCTTCTGATCACCAGTATGGTCTTCCGCCTCCCTACCCGTAACAGGACTTCGTGGATACATCCCCGTTCCAAGCACTGGCATCTGATCGACTATGTCATCATCAGGAGAAGGGACAGACAAGATGTCAGGGTTACAAAAGCTATGTGCAGCATTGACTGTTGGACCGATCACAGGCTCATAGTATCCAAAGTGAAGCTCCGTATCATGCCGAAGAGACGACCACAAGGCTGTAAGGCTCTCAAAAGGATCAACGTGTCGAAGTTGAAGAACAGCTGCATCACTGAAAATCTAGTGGAAGATCTAGAGAATGAGCTTGCCCTGATCTTCGTATTGAAGATGACGCTGAGAAAGACTGGGAGCAATTCCACAACACTGTCCATACAGCTGCATCGAAGGTATTGGGGCCCTTCACACACAGGCGGCAAGACTAGTTTGATGAAAATGATGCAGAAATCCAGGCCTTCCTTGCTGAGAAGCACCGCCTGAATCGTGCATATCAGAACGACTCATCCTCAGCAGCAAAGAAGACCGCCTTTATCAACGCTCGCAGAACAGTACAGAACCGACTGCATAAAATGCGGGACTTGTGGTTGAGCACCAAAGCAGATGAAATACAGGCATATGCAGACAGGAACGACTATAAGCAGTTCTATGAAGCCTTCAACACACTCTATGGTCCACAGTCTTCTGGGAGCTTTCCCCTCCTGAACTCTGATGGCACTGTGCTCCTTACAGAGAAGACGCAGATTCTCCAGAGATGGGCTGAACATTTTGAAGCAGTTCTCAACTGCCCCTCATCAATAATGAGGCCATTGACAAGATGCCCCAGGTTGCAGTCAATGACTCCATGGATGCTTCACCAAAAGAGGACGAAGTGAAGAAAGCCATCAACCACCTGTCAAGTGGCAAAGCCCCAGGATCAGATGCCATACCAGCAGAGATGTACAAAGTCAGTGGACCTGTGCTGCTATGGAAACTCACTGAGCTGTTTCAGTCCTTCTGGAAGCAGGGATCCATTCCACAGGAATTTAGAGACACGTCCATCGTGCACCTCTATAAGAGGAAGGGCAATCGCCAGGTATGCTACAATCACCGTGGAATCTCGCTGCTCTCTACAGCACGGAAAGTTCTTGCACAGGTTCTGTTGAACTGATTGATCACTCACCTAGAGCAGGGCTTACTGCCAGAATCACAGTGCGGCTTCCGCAAGGGATGTGGGACTATTGACATGATCTTTGCTGAACATCAGCTACAGGAGAAATGTCACTTTTGTGGACCTCACAAAAGCGTTTGACTCTGTCAGTCGCCAGGGCCTATGGAGGATCATGTCGAAATTCAACTGTCCAGACAGATTCAAGGAATGGTACATCAATTTCATCACGGTATGATGGCTCTTGTCCTGGATGACAGTGAAACATCTGAGGCCTTCCCAGTCACCAACGGCGTCAGGCAAGGGTGTGTTTTAGCACCCACTTTGTTCAGCATGATATTCTCTGCCACTCGTATTGATGCCTTTCAACACTGCACTGAAGGAGTAGACCTGAAATACAGAACTGACAGAAAACTATTCAATCTGAGGCAACTGTGTGCCATCACCAAGGTGAAGGAAACTGTACTTCGAGACTTTCTCTTTGCCGATGATTGTGCTCTGAATGCTAGTACAGAGCCAGAAATGCAAGCCAGTATGGACAAGTTTTCATCTGCATGCAACAACTTTGGTCTCATCATTAAAATCAAGAAGACTGAGGTCATGCACCAGCCAGCTCCCCACGCTCCTTACTCAGAACCGTCCATCACTGTAAATGAACAGAGACTTCAGGCAGTGGACCACTTCACATACCTGGGCAGTATCCTTTCCCGAGCAGTGTCAATTGATGATGAAGTAAACTGCAGAATTGCTAAAGCTAGCTCTGCATTTGGCCGATTGCGCTCCAACGTCTGGGAACATCGAGGAATCAGCCTACCAAAGAAGCTGAAGGTCTACCAAGCAGTGGTGCTTCCAACTCTGCTGTACGCCCGCAAGACGTGGACTGTCTATCGGAGTCATGCATGAAGGCTCAATCACTTCCACATTTCCTGTCTGCGAAAGCTTTTAAAAATCAGATGGCAGGACAAAGTGCCCAATACTGAAGTCCTTACCAGAGCCAGTCTGCCGTCAGTTCACACACTGCTGATGGGACCCCAGACCAGATGGGCCAGACAGTCGTGAGAATGTCAGATGAGTGCATTCCTAAACAGCTCTTCTACAGAGAACTCACCCAGGGAAAGCGCTCCCATGGAGGACAAAAGAAGTGGTTCAAGGACACGCTGAAGACTTCTCTGAAGTCCCTTGAGATCAACACTACCACATGGGAAACTCTCGCACTGAACCATCCAGCATAGCGCAGCCTCATTCACACAGGGAGTAATATCTCTGAGGCGAGGCATACTGCTGAGGCTGAAAGAAAGCGCGAGTTACGCAAGTCCAGGGCTGCCCACACATCATCGACAGTGCCATCACATGTCTGCCCGACGTGTGACAGGACGTTCCACGCCCGATCGGACTGATCAGTCATCTTCAGACTCACAGAGTCTGGTCATCTAATGAATGAGTTGTTGAGGTCTTCATCGACAACGATGGATGAACATCATCATCAGAATTGCGGTCAGTCTTTGTGGCAGCAGTTGGTGCTGTTTTCAGTCTGTCTGCCAGAGCCAATGAATTAGTTGGTGCCGGTGGCAGCAGTATTGGTGGCCGTGCCGTTTTCTGTGCTGAGATCTGCACTGGAGTTGTCGGTGCCGTGGAGGAGATGTGACATCTTGACTCCAATTCAGCATGTTGGGGTTCAGCAGAGGTCCACAGGGGATGGTGCTGGAGGTGCCCGGTTCCTCAGAAGTGTTCTGTCTGGATGAGCTCGGTACCGAGGGTAGAGACCTCGCTGGAGAAGCTTTCTTTTTGTGAAGTCTAGCTTTGGGGAGGTCGTGGTTTGCCTTCTAGAAGTTTTGGAAGTTGGAGCCTTGTCACTGCTGCGGGGTTTGTTGCTGTGTGATTCCGTGGATGATGTTTCCTGAGGAGGTTAAAGGGACTTTTCCATCAGTACCATTTTCCTGTCTTTCCATTGCTTTTAAGTTGTTACAATAGCCACATTTCTGATTCTGGGGAATATGAGTTTCCCCAAGGCAACAGAGACAGGATGAGTGGCCATCAAAGAATGGCATAGGCTCATGGAACAAGTTGCAATTTTAAAAACTGGGTGAACCCGACATATCGTCCATTAGGTCTCCCAACCTGCTGGGGAGATAAGGACAGGAATAATCTAAAGATGTTAGAAGCAGAAACTTATTTCTAACTCTAGACTAGGGAATGGGTTAGGAAGAAAGATAAAAGAAATTTTTTTTAACTAAGAAAAGCCTCTAACAAGAACTATTTGTACTCTGAAAAACTATCTAAAGACTAAAGTACTGAACTACTATCTAAACTTGTTTTCTTTCAGAAATTAACAAAGAGGCAGCACTGCCACTGAGCTCCATCTGCAGCCTAGGATGGCTGAGAACGAACTGAGGGGGGTCAGGTTGTGTGCGTGCTACATGAGGCGCCAACAGCACTGCAAGACAACTACTGTGTGTACATGACCCGCCTGAGCACTGCTACAAAAAAATCTCCACTCTCCAGTGCAAGGATGCACTGACACCTAGAGTAGAGCACCCACAGGGACATCACTTGAAGAACAAAAAATGGTTACTCACCTTCTTGTTCATGTCCATGCCAATCAGGTGTGTGCACGTGCCAGTGTACAGTAGCTGGAATATTTTCCCCCTAGCAGCATCCATTGGGTCAGCCTGGGCACCCCCTGGAGTCACACCTTCATGGTGCTCAATATAGAGCCTCGCCACCCACCGCCCCCTCAGTTCCTTCTTTCTGGCTACTCTGACAGAGGGGTAGGAGGGTGGGTATTGGAATGGACGTGAACAGCATGTCTCAAAGAATAATGGTTATGAGAAGGTGAGTAACCATTTTTTCTTTTTTGAATGCTTGTTCATGTTGATTCCAATCAGATGATTCACAAGCCCAAGTTTAGGTGCTGGGGTCAGAGTCTTCCACTGGGGCAGGAGTTGGCGCAACTATCGATCGCTGGTGGAGCAACACTAGTGTGGCCCGACTCGGGCCTCACAGCGGCAGGCTCCTTAGACTTAGCGGGTGGAGAGCGACCTCTTTCCGGCCTCTTCTTCTTTTGTGGCATCGGCGATTGCGAATGGTACCTGCATATGGCATGTGAGCCGCGAGTGGAGCTGGGACGGTGCCGTGAGTCCTTATCCTTACCCGGCACTGGTGCTCATGCTGATGGTGCCAGAGCACTCCTCACTGAGGAGGAGGTACTCAGCGCAGGGTCCATCGACCCAGGGGAGGACTGGGGACAGAGTGCTGCCTCCATCAACAGGACCTTCAGGTGCTGCTCTCTAACTAACTTTTAAAGTCCTGGGCCAAAGGGTCTTACAAATAGCACAACGATCCTTGTGATGGCCCTCTCCTAGAGATAAGGTGTGAGGATGCTTTTGGGCAGCTCCTTGCTGCCATAGGCTCTGGCCAGGCTTTGAAGCCAGAGACCCTGGCTGCCCGGCGTCGGGAGACATAGGGGGGATCCCCGCAAAGGAAACTTACCTAACACAAACGCTACTACTCTTAATGAACAATGGAAAACTATGGAGAACAATGTTAAGAAGCTAAATGTGTTTGTAGAGACCGGGCTTGGTGGAGTTCCAGCTAACCATCACTGGCGTAAGAAGGACTGGGGGGGTGGCGGGCCGGACAGGGCTCTTACTGAGCGCCTGAAGATGTGACTCCAGGGGGCCCAGTCGATCCAACAGTATGCTAGGGCAAAATTTCTGGGAGCCTACGCCCCTAACTACCCCCCCATGAAAAATATTTCCATTGTGACCACAGCCAGCACTGTAACTAAATGCTGCTAGGCCTTTCTTAATATGCGATTAAGGATATTTAGTTCTGCAATTGTCATGGTTTAAACTTGACTTTGAGTCACTCTTACTATCATTTGATATTATTTTGTACTGCAGCGTTATCTGCCACCCCCCTACCTCCTCCCGTTTTCCTGCACTGTGAAATTTAATTGGAAAAAATGCTTAAAATACCCATCTATTGAGCACAACTGTGAAAATTTAAATTGTTTTAAAAAATAAACATTGATATTGTGTTGAAATGATTAAATAAAATAAATATTTAATTCTGCCATGTCTCATGTTAAGACTGGCAGTAGCTGGGCTGGAATGCTGAGACTGTTTTCCTAACACAATGCCATTATGATTTACAGCATATTTTGACCATATTCTATAATTGTTTAACTACAACTGAAGACTAGCAGGGCTTGTCAGAAGACATACCTTTTCATGTGCATATACTACGTCCCTAGTGCAAATTCCTTTCTATTTTAGGACACTCAGCTAGATTGTTTTACTTTAGACAAGGATGAATTAGAATTAAAAACATTTGTGGCATGTTTATTCAAAGCAGCCTGGGACACAGAGATACTGGAAGCTTTGGTGTTATTTCCCCCCCACCCCCACCACTGATGTGTGATGTACTTAGGTTAAACATATGAACTCTTTCTTTAAAGCATATTAAAGTTTGTCTTCTGATGTGATAATCACCAAATGCTTGTATCAGCTGTTAAAATGCTTTAGTGCAGAGCTGTTTAAAGGAAAACTCATGTTTCTGGCTTATGTATTAAGCTGTATAGGAAGGTTAAAATCTTTCCCTTCTCTGTGCTATCTGTTCCTCACATAGATCAGTTTCTGCAGGCTGAGGCACATACAGGACCTTGGTCAATTTCAACTGGATTTCACAAAAGTGTAAGGGTCTATTTGTACAGATTAGATTGCAGGATTGGGTCCTAAATCTGCAGAGGTAATCACACACTTACTGACCCCTATGCCTGGACAGCATCCCATGGGATTTCAGTGGGATGCCACCCCTTTGCAAGTGGTGCCCAACCAAAGTAAAATGACTTAACTTCAGCTGGGAGATCATCAAACCACCTAGACTCAGAGCCCAAGTAAGACTTAGTGAGAGGTGACAGGCCAAAAGGAGAATTCTTGGACAGCTTCTAGCTATGCCTTTGATTTAACATGACTCAGCTTTCAAGCAGAAACCCAGGAAGGAAAGAAACAGATTGCTGGAGTCAGAAGAGAGAGTCAAGTCCTTGGGTGCCTCTAGCAGAAGGGACTGCTTTTGCAGCACACAGCCCATGCAGTGGAGCTAGCTTAGGCTCAGTTTCCACCAAGAAGTGGACCCTACAAGAAGATGCTGATCTAATAAAGCAGGCACTGGCATGCAGTGGTGCTGCAGCAGAGTCTGGTTCAAACATTTCTTTACATGAAACTAGCCCATGCCAGGGGAGAGACCCAAGACACAGGAGGACCTCAAACTAGATGTGCATCCAGAGGTGGAATTTCTGCAGAAGTCACTGTTGGGGAGCGAGAAACAATATAGCTAGGTTTGGACTGACAAGTGTGGTGACCAAGGATGGCGAATGTGATGGCGCAGCAGGTTCATAGGTGAAGATAAATTACCTTTAGTCAGCAGCCCACAGCATATCCTACAGTCCCTACCTGTATTCATGGCTCTGCTACACTGAATGGTGGCTCAACCTCTTTGGAAGCTGGTCACACACCTCAACCAGTCTACTCACCTTGTGAGGGACCTTCCATAGCCAGAATGTATGGCTGGAGTCAGGTCCTTGCCATTTGGAGTATGGCACTGGATGTAGCAAAACCTGGTTATACTTCACTATCCTTATGCTGAGGCCAGGTGTGGCGCTGCCATGGCCAAGAGGAAGATTGCTACCATAAACCAAGGCTCTGCAGTTTTTTCCCAAGCTGCTCAGAAAACATCTCACAGTGGCCATTTCTAGGGTATGAAAATAGGTTGGGTTGTACTTAGGTTTAAACACACTTCTAAAAACATCTGTTCATGATTGACCCTAGGGTCCTTGTTGGGTTGATAACAACCAGCTAAGTTTTTTTAAAAGGTGCAGGACCCATAAATTCTATTGTTTAAAATCTGTTGGCTATTTTTTTAAAACATTTATTTCCTTGGCTACACAAGGCCTGCATAGCAAAGGCAGCAAGAATTGGGTTGTGGAGTACCTGCTATAGTTACATAGGGGAGCAGTTTGAGGGCAGGATTTACTCATCCATCATGAATGCTGTAGTACAGAATTCCATGTATGAAAATGATGCATTTTAGCACTCTATGCTGCATTTAAATTTTTTTTTCCTGATTATTTTGAAGTTTATATAGAACTACAGAAGACAACCTGATCTGTGAGCAGTTGGCTAGTCCCATGGCAGTAGCCCTAGCTTCTGAGAGGAACAGAACAGATGTGACGTAAGTGAAAAGAAAAAATACTTCCCCCAGGAAACAGCACACCACCATGTAGTAACATAGCTTTAAAAATAAGTTGAAAATCTCAATGTAACTTTCCTATAACAGTGTTACCAATTCATGAGTGGGAAGTGGTGCACCCTACGAAACAAATGTTTGGCCAAATGTCAATTTACTACTGCATCATGTCCAAAGCAGCATAGTCCTGTAATTCCATTTTCAATGTCATTAGAGATGGACTTGCATTGTCATGAACCTCAGTAGCAGATCCCAAAATTCAAGGTGTCTACATGAGAAAGTTACAGCAGTTTAAGATTTTAGAACAGTTACTTAACTTCAGGTGCAAAAATTTGTGATTAACTAAACCACCTTAAAAAAAAAAAAAGGAAAAAGAAATCACACCTTAAATTGAACCCATGCTACTGGGTTTACAAGGCCTAAACAAATAGAAATTAACTGAAGTTTGTTTGAGCAGTTGAACAAATGCTCATTTTAAGTTAAAACTTTTATTTTGGAAGACTTATTTACAGAAAAAAAGTAACAATCATGTGCCAATAAGTTACAGAAATACAGATTTCCCCATCTGAGGCACAACACCAAAGCATCCTCTTCAACCTTTCCCCAGTGCAAGGTTGCTTAAAGTGTTGCATTGTCTCACTACATTATAGTTTTTCCTAAACGTCTCAGTTGTCACAGTGCAGAAGCACTAGCTGTTCTATGTCAATCACCTTTAGCATTCATGATCCTGGACTTTGGTATTTAACTGTTGTGGTGCCTTGCCTTTTGCTTTCAAGAAAGACAGTTGTTGAAATGCACTGAAGAATTTATATTTTGAGAAACTAATCCCCACCCCAAGCAGCCTGGGATATTGCACATCAATAGTCAAAGGTTCTCTAGCTGCCTCATTTTTATACAGACAAATGGGTCTTGAAAAGTGGAGAACATTAAGCATTTATTTGTCATATAATCTTGAGTCTTATTTAATTTGTAACATAGGGGCCTAAGAAACTGGTATGGTTTTAAGCAGGGATGACCATTTACTCTGAAAAGGAGTTAAAAATCTGATTTTCAACTGAAGGCCAGATAGGAAGAAGAGATAAGCTTATGCAATGAGCCTAGCTGCACAAGCCTGTGGAATAATCAGTTAACTGTGGCTGAAAGTTCTGAAACTAAGAACTGTATTTAATATTCTCTAACAATCTCTAAAAAAAAAGAGGAACTAAAGCTTTTCTATATCAGTGGATGTGCTGGTAGAGTTGTTTATCCTTCATATATCTGCTATTAAGTCTTAGCATCTTACCAGAACTCAGTAATCTAGACCAGGGACCTACAGGTTCTACTTTTTCCTTAGAGCAAACATTCCCAGGGCTGACAATTCCCCTAGGCAGCAGGTCAATGAGGCACTGAAACGCTTAAGAACATTTGAAGATCTGGCCTCAACTTCTATAGCTCAGTCTGCACTAAGGTTGCCAGTTTTGATTGTACGATTCCTGGAAGTTAGAGGTTAATCTTTATGAAAAGAATATATGTGAATTCCCAGAGACTCCAGGATAACTCTTGAAGGTTGACAACCTTAGTCCCCACCCACCTATATTTAAGTTTGGTTACCATCACAGCAAACTATAAATTCTGACCTGTGCAAAGTTTTGAGATGACTTCAGTATCTTTGTTGTAGCATATTAGAGTGGCCAATTAATTTTAACTCCATCGATTATTTTTAGCAGCTTCTTTAGTTTGCATTAAAATCTGTTAATGGTCAGTGACATTAAAAAACAAAAAAAAGACAGACAATCCATTAGAGAAGTGGACTAACCACCTCTGCTGCCCAGTGCGTAAGTATTTCAGCTATCATTCACCATAAAAATCTAGAAGAGTATGTTTATAGTACACTATGCAATGCTAAACTTAGCTGGTATGCTTTCAAGACAGTTTTACAAGGCTAAATCCACTGCACATCCTTTACTAGGTCTATATGGCAAAGCAACCACCAATACTTTACTATCCATTCATGACAGTTTTAAAATTCGTGTACACCAGAGAATAGCCAGTTATTTCAATACACTTTATTTTAAAAGTTAGGTCACAACACTAAGCTCAGCCCATTCTGCCAATATACAAGCTACAAATGCTTGTCTGACAGTCAAGGGTTAATCTTTAGTAGCATACTTGAAAGTGAGTAAAAATCCATATAAAATATTCAAATAGTTTCCATAGGAACACAGATAATGTGACCCCCATCTCCTAGTCATCCATTTTGTTGCATTTATGCTGACCCTAGACTTAAACAAAAAACCATTTAAAAATTCTAGCAAGAATTAAGTTAATGGTCCCCAAAATGCCCTAGAGATTCAATTAATAAACTTGCAGTTAAACAATATCTATACATTAATACTAGTTGAAGCACAAGCTGCCGGATGATGTTCAATTCCACTTTCCCAGGCACAAGACAGTGGCAAAGTACTGACATCCTGCTCTTCTTCTTCAGCTACAAAACCTTGCTCCTTAATCTGTTGCATTAGTTGCCTAAATAAGAGGGGAAAAAAGTAGTCAGAAAACAGTCTATATTTAACCCTGATTTAATGGATTCCAGTATCAAAAGGATTGTTGGATGGGTCAAATTATGTCGACTTCATCCCCAGATCTACTGATAACAGGTTTGCTCAGAAGTAGAATGTGAATCATGAAGTAACAGCTTTAAATTAGAATTGCATTCAGCATCACTGAGTGATTAGAACAGGGGTCGGCAACCTTTCAGAAGTGCTGTGCCGAGTCTTCATTTATACACTCTGATTTAAGGTTTTGCGTGCCAGGAATACATTAACATTTTTAGAAGATTAGTTATCTATTATACACTTATAGACAAACTATTGTTGTACGTAAAGTAAATCAGGTTTTTAAAATGTTTAAGAAACTTCACTTAAAATTAAATTAAAATGCAGAGCCCCTGGGACTGGTGGCCAGGACCCGGGCAGTGCGAGTGTCACTGAAAATCAGCTCACGTGCCACCTTCAGCACATGTGCCATAGGTTGCCTACCCCTGGATTAGAATGACTTATTTGGGAACATTCAATTACTCAGCCTCCTCTCCACACCCTTAGTTACACCCCATCCCACCCAATTTTGCTGACAGCAAAAGCCCTAATGTAGATGCAGTTATGTTGGGTGGCATGTGATTCTTCCACTCCTACTTGGCACCAGCAGAATTTAAGTGCAGAACAGGCCAGAGGAACATTAAGCTTCATTACAACAAACTGAGCATTTCATATTAGATAGTAGGGGAAAGAACATCTAAGTTCTTGAAGATGTCAGAGTCTACATTAGTTCACACTTCATTCATATTTGGAAACTTTATTTTGAAAGCAGAAAGCTAGACACTTAAAATGAAATCTTGCAATTCAAATGTGTTAAAGGGTCTAAATGCATACTATCAGGCTAGATGTTGGGACACCAATTTAAGTTAGACCAGGTCTACACAGACTTCTGGCAACATAGCTGTGTTATGTAAGGGGCACGAAGAGGTACAATTCTTGACTGACCCAGCTATGCTGGCAGAATTGTGCTTTTACTGTGCAGCTAGTTTCACTCATGAGGTGGTTTTACAGTACTGGTTTAAAAAATAGTAACTGCCATTATAGCTACATTCATACTAGAAAGCTTAAGCACCCCAGTGTAGAAATAGTCATTGCACAGTCTCTGGCAAATGGAAAATTCTCTTCCTGTCAGATGACAACAGTAATTCATATCAATCTGTAAAGCAACCTAAGTGACAGACATGTTTTTAAGCCTATTGTTCACCTGATTAGTTTCTCAGGCAGATTTGTGGTTTTACAAAGATACTCACACAACCCCCATTTTAAAATTAACACCTTAGCTGCTATGTAAAAGACCCATGCAAAAAAAGGGATGACCTACTATACAGGGGACACTGCATTTGTTAGCACTGTATCTAGAGAGAATATAGCAAGTTTTACTAAGTAATCTGTTATGTTAGGGTGGAATTTTCAGAGGCATTTAAGGAGGCAATGTGTCCAAATCCCATTGAAAACCAATGGGAGCTGATATTTATTTCCTGGGGCCTCCTAAAAAACCCCTCAGCAATGTAATTTTAGGCTACTATAATTAGAGAGCAGCCCTTTAATCCTGCTAGCTATAGAAGACAAAAAACGACCTGAAGTAACACTTGTTAATTCATAATAAATGAACCTGTGGATAAGTAATCAACAAGGAGAAGTTTTGTTTCAAGTGAATAACTATCAAGCGCTCTTGGCAGACCGAGTAAGGGTCTCTCATCTAAAGCAGAAGTGCAACAAGTTACTAACCATGCTGGCCTTGACATCACATAATGTATTGCTGGCCGCTGGAATCCATTGAAAGTGGAAGCAGCTGCAACTGTGTAGGCACCCATATTTTCAAACAGCATCCAATCACCAACTTGCAACTCTGGCATATCAAAGCGCTCGACAATACGATCCAGGCCATCACATGTTGGTCCCCATATGCTACAGGAATAACAGCCCTCATCTGGTTTAGGTCTCTGAAGAGAAAGGTAAGTTACAAATTACTGTTGACTACCCTTCTACTTTTCTTACACAGGCCTAAAGCAGGAGTTTTCCCAAACAAATAGTTGCCATGATTGAGATGCTTAAAGGCACAGAATTCCAGCTCTACAGTGCACAAGAAAAATAGCAGCTGGCAGGGCCTCCTACATAAGTGATCTTCAGCTTTGGAATCTGCTCCACTGAATAGCCCAGAGCTCACATTTGCCAGGAGAGGCAGTAGGATGTAAAGATGGTGGTGGGTGGAAAGAGGCATTATTCTTGAGTTTATTTGCATAGTGGAATGAGCAGTCTATGTTGATTTAGTATCTGGAGCAGAGGTGGGGAAACTACGGCCCACAGGCCATATCTGGCCTGCAGGACCGTCCTGCCTGGCCCTTGAGGTCCCCAGAGGGGAGGCTAGCTTCTGACTCCTCCCCTACTGTTCCCCGTCTCACACAGCCTCAGCTCGCCATGCTGCCAGCACTCTGGGCAGTGAGACTGTGAGCTGCCGGCCTGCCCCGGTGCTCTAGACTGCATGGTAGCATGGCTGGCTCTGGCTGGGTGGTGCAGTTGCCAGTCCCAGTGCTCTGAGCAGCATGGTAAGGGGGTAGAGAGGTTGGATAAAGGGCAGGGGGTCCCAGTCAGGGACGGAGTCTTGGGGGGTGGTCAGGGGACAAGGAGGTGGGGGGGGGTTGAGGGTTCTGAGGGGGCAGTCGGGGGGGGGGGGTCGATAGGGGCCAGGCTGTTTGGGGAGGCACAGCCTTCTCTATCCAGCCCGCCACACACACATTTCAGAACTCGAATGTGGCCCTCAAGCCAAAAAAAAAAAAAAAAAAAAAAAAAAAAAAAGTTTGCCCACCCTAATCTGGAGTATACTGTACCTTTTGCAAGACTGGTTTAACATGTGCATGATCATACAGGATGCAATTGAATGATCCATACACTCCATCGTTCACATAGTACATAAGAGTTTTGCCATTAGTATCATCCTCATCTAAAAGATGAAAATATGAAATAAGACCTTAGAAAACTCATTTTCCAATCTGGTTGCAAATGAGATTAGAAGACTAGATTCACCTACCATCAGAACCTGACTGCTCCTTAATACAACTTTTTTTGCAATTTGTTAACTGCCAGCGTGAAAGCTGATGCAACATAGTATCTGCCAGGCTCTGCATAATTCTTATTCCAGAATCACAAGGAAAGTATTTGTCCAACGCTGGATTGATTACATTTGTGATCTAATCAAGAGACACGTAAGGTTGTTAGTGACTGTACAAAGTACCAAACTAAACAGTTATTAAACTGGCTACCGCAAGAGCCAAAAGGATAAGGATTGAAAACAGCCCAGTCAAAGTGCTACAAATCAGTACATGGCATTAGCTATTTGCATGGTCTAAGTGTTTGTCTCTCCATGTTTAAGATTTACTGGTATGAAATTATTTTTGCAGACAGCAAGGTACTAACAGTCATTCAACATGCAGTTAATAAGCATAAAACAGAAATTATAAAATGTTGCAGATTAAGAGATTTAACTAAATGAGATCACTGTGGATAGCTTCCACAATCAGTTGAGCAATTGACCTTTCTGGAAGTTGAAACAAGACAACTCTGATTCTGTGAAATTCTAGGTCAGATGTCACTCTTTCCTAATCAAATTCCTCCTATTTTAGTAGGCTAAAAAAAAGAATCAAAAAAGACAGGGTGTAAAGTGCTAGAAATATTCTTAGTTATTTCTGGAAGCTTCACAGATTAGACTATTTGTGTCGTATTAACAGAAGTAGAAAGATGAGTTCTCATTTCTAAATCAGCATTTAGACTTCAGTGTACTGCATCCGATCTATTGAACAGCACCCTTCCTGATTTAGCTGGTTCTACATTAGGCCAGCATTAAGATTATACAGGGCAAGCAGCAATTTCTTCTATTAGAAACTGAAAACGAGACTGGAAGAAAACACGAGAACAGTTAAAATTATATTTCCCACGCAATATGGAATGAGTTTTCTTGGTTCCAACATCAATTGATAAATAAGGCTGTCACTAAAACAGAGAACAGTTTTTACTCCAGAACAGCCTTAAGACATAATTCTGGGTCTAGCACCTACGTAATGTTACCATGCTACCATGGGAAGGAGCAACTAAGGTGATCCCCAGAGCCTCTGGGAATAATGAGAAAGGGGGAGTCTCCGTGAACCACTGGGGGATAGATAGGGAGGATGAAATGGTGTAAAATGGACAAGTAATTGCCTGAGAAAATATCTGAATGTGTCCCTCCTCAATGGCCATGTAGGGGCAGAATTAATGGCCTCTTGCAAATGGGGGCCATAAGGGGTGATCTATATGGAATGCTTGCTAGCAATGTACACAAGACTTGGGGACACAGTTCCACCAGCATCTGGCACAGTTAAACACATCTACATGCTGCCATCAGGACTATGGTTCACATATGGATCTGTGGAACTCATTGTGGTGCACAATTGAACCAGTGCATGCTACCCAATTCCATACAAAATGGTTGAGCTTGTTTGGACAATACCCTATTTTTCTGTAAATATCCAGTGGCCTCATGATATGGACAAAAGCATGTGAAGACTGCAGGAGCAGCTCACTGCAACTGCTAACAACTGGACACCACTTAAAGTATATTCTCCAAAATGGTGTTAAGTTTTTAACCCTGTCAAAGGAGAAGCAGTTTTTTGGGTGGTGGTCAGGATGTTGGACTACACTACAGTGGTCAGGACTCTTGTGTTGCTGTGGGTTATCATAGTGGCTGGTGTATTGTTAAGTATACTTGTGTTACATTGTATATAGATAGAGGGGCACAACCCTCTAAAGAACAGCCACTAATTAGAACCTATAAGTAATGTGGTAAGCTCCCCTGCCCCCAACCAGTGTACTAGACAGCCTGGACCCCAACCTTTTCAGGCCCACTATAATGGGAAGTCTGGAACACTAATTGGAATAGGTGTAGTATGCCTGTATGAAAGAAGGTGTAGGGCATTGTACTACACAAGGGGCAGTGGGACAGATGGAGCATCAACACATTCCACCTTGATGCCTGGCCCTATCAGGAAGTGTGTTGCCATACGTCTTATGTTTTTCTAGGGCTACCTGGGTAGGAGGATTCCAAAAAAAGGAAGGTGTGCAGTGTTAGAATATAGATATTCAGGCCTGCTTGTAAAGGCCTGTACTTTTAAGAACTTAGATGTATTTTTAATCACTTAGCTGGTTAGAGGTATAAAAACAAAATCAAAATCTCTGTCTGCCTGTGTATGGGCCTTCTCTCACTAGGCTAGCCTAAGAGCAAAGCCAAAGGCCTTAGTTGGAGGCCAAGCAGCAGGAGCAGCCATAAGCTGGGAAACCTATGGTCACAGTCTCACATTCCAAACCAGTCACATTGAAATAAGGTGATATTGGGCTGTTATGAAGACAGTCCTGTCCTGATAGTGCCCATCACCATCAGATAAAGAAACAGATCTTAAGATGCTTAAAGAACATTGTTTGATAGGATGCTATCTGGCAAGAAATCACTTATCAATGGTTGTGAAACCCCCATTTCTACATTGTTTTATCTTTATGGCCACTACTTTTCAATTGTTTTGTCTACTTGCATAATTAATTTTGCTAGGTGCAAGTTGATTAGGGTAGTGGGATATAACTGATTAGAAAATTTTACGATGTGTTAGGTAGGATCGGTTAGTTAAATTTCAGTAAAATGACTGGTTAAGGTACAGCTGAGAATATTACTATATAAACTGGGGTCAAACAGGAAGTGGAAGGGAAATTGGAATCATGTTCGCTAAGGAGGGAGAACAGAAACAGCATAGGGACACAGGGTAAATGCTCTGCTGTGTCAGAGCTTGGAGGAGGATACTGGGGAAAAGACTGTTGGCATATAGAGATAAGCCCAACTAGTGTGAAGGGCTTCAGAATACGCTTGCTTGGAAACTAATCACAACAAACATTGCATTGTCTGCAATTTGGACTTCTGGTCTTTTTCTGCTTGCTGTCTGTGACAAGAACCAGGAAGTCCTCTAACACAAGCCTTTGTCATGTTTACATTTACTAGGTCTGTTAACTAAAGCCATATACGTATTTAAATGGCTAAGGCCACCATCTACTTGATTCTGCAATTAACAGAAGAAATTACTTCAGCTTGGAATCTTTGTTCTTGATTCTACTAGTCTTAATACAAAATCAAGGGGAAGCAAGATACCAGGTAAATAAGTGTCTACCCAAGTTTACTCTATCAAAATATCTCCACAACTTGATAAACCAAGTATTAATTAGAAATCATCATACCTCTTCAAATTTAAGCTTGACATCTTCAGAACCAGGGAAACCACCACCAATATCAAGCAGATGCATACTGAAGCCAAGCTCTGTCTGCAATGTAAACATGTTAAAATTAGACAGTCAAGCAAAGAAGTTATTATTGAATAGTCTAACAGGTCAAAACCAACTCAGTTTGAAGACTAAATCCTTAAAAATAAATTCATTTTACTGATACTAGTCTATTTTCTTTGTCAGAAGCAAGTTTTTATCTTGCTGGTTCTCCTGCACTAGTGCTTTGTAAGAACAGGGAATGATTTACCCAAAAAAGATTAGTCTTCTTTTTAAACTGGTCATAAGATGTAAGTCTTTCCACAAAACTTAAAAATATTGGGTCAACTATCAAAGGATTACCAAGATTCAAAGAGTAACTGACCATATGACACTGAATACTAACTGTCCAGGAAAAGTTATAAAGCTTCTTATTTTAAGTTTTTGGTTCCACAGTTGTAGATTACTTTGTTAAAGTGGCATTTCATTCTGACAAGTCAGCCGTATGGTCAGTACCATACAACAGTGGTCCAGAAGCAATGCTCTTTAGGCAAGGAAGTTCATACTTACTCCCATATCAAAGACACAACGGGCATCAGAAATAGCTTGAACAAACGTCTCTGGGTCAGTACAGCCACTTCCAACATGGAAACTGGAAGACAGATGCAAATCTCAGTTGCCTTTTGGAAGATTTAGTAACTATTTAGACAAAAAGTAATATAAGTAGCAGATTAAGGTGTCAGTTCTTGTGTGTTGGCAAGTCATATGCATTGTAATCAAGGTCTTTATAAATATGTAAATTTCTAGATGGGCGTTTCGACAGTTTGTATATACAGATCAAAGTTATTACTAACCTGACTCCAATAATGTCAAGGTCAAGTTCTTTTGCCCGCTCCAGAAGAAGTCTGCTAGTTTTGAGGGTAGCTCCAAATTTAACACTCAGGCGACAAACCGCTTTGGAGTCATCAGTTGCGATGCGCAAGACTAGCCTAGAAACAGTGTCCAATTTAGTGCCAACCCTCTAGATTTTTTTTAGAGCAGTAGACAGACAGACAGACAGTCTGGTTGAAATAGGTTTCAGGTCAGGAGAACGGGGTTTCTAAACTTATATGAGGGGTTCTCAAACTTCATCGCATCACAACCCCCTTCTGACAACAGAACTGGGGTCGTGGTAGTTATGAGAGGGTTAAAGCCTGAGCCTGCCCAAATCCCTCTGCCCCAGGTGGGGGAACAAAGCCAAAGCCTGGGCCTCATACCCCAGGCTGGGAAGGAGGGGTAAGAAGACTGGCAAAGCCAAAGGGCTTCCGCTCTAAGCAGGGGGCCTGTAACCTGCATCCCACCACCCAGGGCTAAAACTCTGGCTCCAAGCAGCGGGGCTCAGGCTTTGGTTCCAGGCCCCAGCAAGTTTAACGCCAACCCTGGCAACCCCATTAAAAACAGGGTTGCAACCCACTTTGGTGTAACCACCCACAGTTTGAGAACCATTGAGAGATCTATTTTAAGTCAAATTTAAATTAATGTTTTACAGCAAAGTTGGCTTGACAAAGGTGAACCTAATTTAACATGCAAGCAAGTTTGTATTGTCCTTGTTCTTTGTAAGCCAGTATGATACAAAATGGTACTTGACAAAAATGTGTATCTTGACAGAAAAATTTCTGTGTTCTCTTCCAATTGTGTAGTGTTAAAAGCTTAGAAATAAAGTTGAATGTTTGTGTTACCTAGGCACACAATTAATAAGGATAGGTGAATTTAAACATGTTAAGTCCATTAAGATGCACAAAACCAAAAAAACCCTTACTTTGCCTTTGGATGAGCTCTTGCAACTTTCATTAGCTCTACTTCACTATCAAAAGTCATCATCTGCACACCACTGTTGGCAGCATGTTTAATTTGAGAGATTTGTTTGCAAGGATTTGCATATATTATTCGCTCTGGAGGTACACCAATGTTCTGTACTAACTGGATTTCAGTCTGGAAAAAGAAGAAATAGATTACACACTACTAGCTAGAAACAAAAATGGATGATCTCATCCAGAAAGAGTGAGAAGATGCAGCACTGACAATCAAGAAACACTCAGTTGTTTCAGCTTTGTTTGAACATATATTACATCCATATAAGAAGCTACCATCAAAAAATGAAGATCTTACCTTACTAGCACAATCAAACCCTGCACCAAGAGTAGCAAGTGTCTTCACTATAGCTTTACTGTCATTACATTTGACAGCATAGAAGGGTGTTACTCTAGGGAGTGCTTTGTACCATCGGAAATGCTTCTTTAGGACATCCCCAAGGTCAGCAACATAGAAAGCATCTTTATCATCCTAAAAGAAAAAATATCAGGTCATCTTCAGTTACGCCCCCAGCTCAGTGTTCTGCAAAGTTACAGTCTAGGATTTTTTTTGAGTAGAAAGTGTACTCTAAGTTTTAGAATACAGTTTATATATAAAATTGTATTTTAAGAAAAAGCACTCTTTTGCTAGCATACTTACAGAGGAAGAGACTTCATTTATTTTTTGGTCTAGAATATCCTTGGCAGTAAAGCCTTCATCAAGGAAGGTGAAGTCAAACTCCTCATTGCTGAAGCTGTTCATTGTTTCTAAGAGTGAAAGTGCAACAAACTGTGGATATCGAAAGTAGTATTTGTTAGTTCATTCAAATTAGCAAAGACACACACAGAACACTAAATGATAGTCAAGATCCACGAACTTACATGGACAACTAAGAAATATCAGCTTTGTTCAAATTCTTTCAACTGTGCACCCAAAGATGTGCTTCAGAAAAGCAGAGTCTTGCTAGATCAAGGCAAGTTTTCTGTCCTCTGTGCAGCAGTTGTATGATGTTGCATTGAAACTGTTCAAAGAAAAGAGAATGATTACGTAAATTTGATATGGAAGCTAGGATTTTTAATGGTCATTTTTCTACTTTAGAAACAGGCATACATTGAAGAGTACATACTAAGTAGATCAAGTTATATAAAAAAAGTCACAAGTATTTTTAAACATGTCCATTTACTACCATTCATCATTTCATCTCTTTCAAGTCCCTCTACAGGTAGTTTATATGCAACAAACATCTGGCCAAGTTATGACTCTGAAAATTGCTATCTGCACATACTCAGACTGGCAGCTAAATTCTCTAAAAACTGTTTGCACAGAATATGTTCCAGACCAGGGATTGAATACGCCTTTCCCTGCAATTGCTCCACATGGCTGCCAAGTTGGTGTGACAATAAAGAAGGACAGGAGATGGCTTCCCCCACATGCACCCAGGCAACTGAAGAAAGAGCAGCCTCACTCAAATGCTAGGGTACAAGGGCTGAAGCCACTGGAGAACACCCCCTTCCAGAATCTGGAACAGAGACTTGCAAATTATAAGTTCAGTTTTCAAGCATAGGTATTTCATGCATCTCTACAGGCTGGTCCAAATGGAGGATGGCAACCAATTATGTTATTAACTCGAGTGGTAGACATCCGTGCTGTGAATCTAAAGACCCCAACTCTGTTAATGACTTGGGCAGAGCTTGATATGATTCCACATGACAATGTTATTTTTTTTAAAAAAAAAAAGCTTAGAAAAATACATAAAATACTGTGTTAAAAGGGTTATGGCTGCAAAATTTAGTACTCAGGAAATGCCCTAATGTTGTATGCATTAGGGGGGTCTTTAATTACCATTAGCCTCACACCTCTCCCAGAACCTTCTTTCATTCAATGGACAGGAAATAAATTGAGGCTGAATAGACAACAAGGCTATTGTCTGTAAGACTGCTGCCTCATCTGAGGAGAAGTTTGGAAGATGTTTAACAAATGAGGCAGAGGACTGCTGGAAGAATAAGGCAGCTGAATGCAACCCTGGAGAAATGGTAGAGTCTCCCCCTGTCTCTGCCACAGAGTTCCTATGCAAGTCACTTAATTGACTACCTGTAAAAAGTTTAGTTTATGTACTCATTTTCTAGGTGCCCAATTTGAGACAAAAGGACAGCTGATTTTCAATTATGCGCAACTGACATCTATGTTCAAATCATAGCTCCCTTTAATTGCTATAAAATGCCAAACAGTCACATTTAGTGAGTCCTGTTTGACATATGCACTGAAAGATACAAGGATACTATAGAAAAAAATAGCATACCATGTAATGAAAACTGTATCCCAGTACACAAAGGGTCATAATCTTATGACACTTAGAACTGCTTGCACTGGCAACCTTAACTCTGACATTTCCTAACTTTTGCATCTTGACTTTACAAACTTAATGTTCTTTCAACAATTACTATGACGAAATTAGAGCTATAATTTCATGTGATCACAAACTGTTCTACAGGTAGTTTTAGCTCATGCTTGAGTTAACACACAGGAAGTCTGTAGCATCACTTCAGACTGTCTCTGCATGCAGCTTCTTCCTGATTCTTGTAAAAGAGAACACGTCTCACATACATCCCCCAAGGAGCACGGACGTGGTTTGATAGTTCACAAAAGAAGTTCACCTCCAACACTATAACCCTAGGAGTTCAAGTGAACGTCTAATTGCTTCGCTCCAAAGTACAAAAGCTCCAGTACTAGGAACAGCAGCTAAACGGAGACCCCCGGCCCAAGGGAGGCACCCCTCATTAACAGCTTTGCATGTTTTTCAAAATGCAGATGATTTCAGGCATTCACTTGTGGGCCAATTTAAATGGAGCCAAAATAAGCTTAGAGGAAAGCCTCGAAGTCCCCCTCCACGTAAGCGGTTCAGGCCAGCCCGCGTGCCCACTGGTCTGTAATGGGATCTACTGCAGTCACCGGGGCTATTTTGTACCATTTCAGCCCCGCGACCCCGTTGCGGTGGCCAGGCCGTGCCCGCAGCAGCCGAGGTCCGGGCCCAAGCCCGCGGCGCAGGAGAGGGCCGCCTCCGCCAGGCCATTACGGGAGTCGCCGCGGGGTCAGCCGTCCTCGCAGCCTTCTCCCGGCAGGGCTGGCGGCTCCGCAGCCCCTCCCCGCCCTGCGCGGGACACCCGTTTTCTGCGCCTCCGGCTGGGTTTATCGCTGCGCAGCGCGGCCCCCAGCCCGGCTCCGCGCCGAGGCTGGAGAGACACGTGGCCCTGGCGGCCGGCCGGCTTCCTACCCGCCTCCCCCGGCAGAGCGCGCCCGGCCCCCTCACCTCAGTCAGCGCCCGCCATGGTGCAGCGCCTCGCCGGGCAGCCGGTCCCGTGCCTCCTCCTCAGAGACGGGCCCCGCGGAGCTCGGCGGCGGCTGGAGCCGAGGTGGACGCGCCGCCCGAGGAGGAGCCGGGCTGGAGGAGCTGCCACAGGCGCTACCGGCCGGCCGGCTCGAGAGCACTGACTGACAAAAGCCGTGGTGCCCGCAGAGCTCTTATTTATAGGCCAGACTGCGTCGCTATGACAACGCACCAGCTCAAACCAGCCCCGATCGGCTGGGACCGGGCAGGAGCCGCTGCCGTCGGCTGCTATTGTGACGTTAGAGTTTTCGAACACGCGCACGGGGTGCGCCACGCCTTCTCCTTCCTCCCCTCAGGGTCCGCATTCTAAGGCCTTGGGACGAGACCAGACAGGCAACCTTCCGCTAGTTCCTCCTCCCCCTCTCCTCTTCCCTGCTGGGGCTTCCATCCTCCGCGTTCTTCTCTTCTGCTTCTTCCTCGGTGCTCTTCCCTTTCCTGTGCACCCACTCCTGCTACCCCTGCCTTTGTTATTGCCCCTCTGCTGCAATCCCTCTACCTGCTCCCTCTTTCCGACCTGCTCCTTTTCCGGGAAGGGTTTCATAACGGAGCTGGTGTGTTGAGACAGCTCCCAATCCCCCTTTCCTGGCACTGGGATTTCTATTGTAGTTCACATCGGTTTGCAGTGGTTATTGACTGGGAACCCCTTTAAAATCAACTTAGATTCAGATCTCAGCTGGGAGAGTTTAGATTCGAATGCAGTAAGGGTCAGCTCACCTTTTTACCTTTCAAGAGTTGATAAATTGAGGACCATGTGTTGTCTTTCACTTGAGACCTTAAAGACAGATGCTTTTGAAAGTTTTAACCAGAACTTATGTATCCTATGCCCAGATCCTCATTGTATTTATGTTTCTAGCTCCCATTGATTTCAGTGGGAGGTAAGCATCTTTGAGAATCTGGCCTTAGGAGCCTAAATCCCATTTTCAAAGGAGATTTAGGCCCATCACAGACTTAGGCTCATGAGTGAAAATTTTACTTCCTGTCTCTGCGTAATCATCAAAGAGACTTATACAGGGGAAGAGGTGTGTCCTGGTTTCTGTGCCAAAATGTCCCTTCCCCTACTATGTGGTGTACACTCATTCGTTGCTACTTTTCACCCCAGTAGCGATTGTGGTTTCACAATACTATATGCAATCCTTGAGGCTGAAAAATGCAGTAGACATGATGCAATTATTATTGTCAAGCTGCTATATTGCAAGTTAACAATGTTATTGAACCAGCAATTTTAGGTTTAGTGAATATAAATGTTTTGCTGCTACTTAATTTTCCCTCTAAAGTGTATGATTTGAACCTTGTAATTTTGTTATTTAATCTTATGACGCTTAGACCCCTTGTGATACATGTCACACGTAAGACACTGCACAAAATTGTTTCGTTGTGTGGGTGTGTGTTTTTTTTTAAATCAGATCATATTTTATGCCATGAGTCTGCATAGTGGGACTGTGCATATGTTAAGCACATGTGTCTTTGCAGAATCAGGGCCTAAATCTTTAACTGAAGTATGCAGTACCTGCACTCCAGCCAAATTCAGTTCTGGTATAAGCAGACCCTTCACCAACCCTTCTAACGCTATCTCTGAACTTGATCCAATACTAATTTAAAAAGTAGGGGAGTAAGGTATATGTTGCTTAAGAATGTATATAATACTAAAAATGTTTGGGGGAGGTTTAAGGCTAATATTGTCCGAATTCGTTGAGAGTTGCTCATCCTATCTCAGGATTTAGCTCACCTGTTGTGAAACTAAATTTAACAGAGACAGTTTCCCCCACTGATAGTTGCAAAACAAAAGAAGATTTAAACTATCTAAGTGATCTGTTTCATTACATAAAGGGATTGTAATGATAAAGTCAGCATGATCTAACATAGGATGAAATCAGTGGCAAAGTTCCATTGACTTTAATAGGAGCAAAGGCACTCACACACACACAAACCGAAAATGAAGTGACACATCACATTTTTGGCACAAACTGAAGAAAGGAAATTCAGAGTCAGGGCTGACACTCTGGGCCAAATTAATCTTCAGTGTAATTCCACTGAAGTAAGATTAAGTTACACTTGGGATGAACATCTCTGGAAATATAGGCATATACAGGATAGCTTTAACACATGCTACGTATGTCAAAACACAAAGGTGCCTGCCATAGCCATAACAAAGCAGAGGAAGGGAAATGCCTAACAGCATCTCTAGAGGATGTTATGCAAGACACTTCTTAGAACTTTGACAATTTTTTCGCCCTGTTGTCTTGACAGTGAAATCTGTTTCCTTAGTGGAGTTATTTTGTCTCCTGGTGCACTGGCTGGTTATTGAAGGGCTGCTTGCATGGGATTGGATTACTGGCATTGATTTTTTGTGTGTGGTGGTGGTGGGCTTTTTGTTACTAGGGGAAAAAAAGAAGAATTGGGGGGTGGGAGAAAGTCACATATACATATATTGTCATGAATAATGCTTCTTTTAAAAGTAACCATTTTTTCTTTCTGGAGTGACTGCCCTTGCTACCATTCAGAGCTGCGCTATATTTACACTGGGACTTCTTTTCCCTCTCTTCCTATTTCAAAGAGTCCTAGATTAAACATTTTTTTCAGATGAAATTAAAGGATCCAGTCCTGCTCCCATAGAGTCAGTGGGAGGGTTGCCATTTTCTTTAGTGGATACGAGACTGATTCCAAAGTTAGTAACCACAGGGCAGATTTTTTTTTTTAAAGTCTCTGATTATTTCTAAGAAAAGCATGAAGTCTACAAGTAATTGCTATCACAGAAAGACAAATCAGGGTGATCTGTGCTCAGGTGTTGAGCATTTTTCTAATTCCCAAAGGGTCTGCTCCTGTTTTCATTAAAGTCAGAGCTTTGCCACTGTCTTCAGGAGTAAAATGTAGAAATGACTAGTAATGAGAACAAAGGAGCAGATATATACTTGGCCCAGATTGACTCCTCCGTCTTAGGCAGGTTAGGATTCTTGCATGGGGTGCCACAAATTGTAAGGACAGCCCAGCAAGCCGTCAGTTAGGGGTACTGTTGAAGCAGTGGGCCTGATTCTCTGCTGCATTGTGCCTTGTAGGAATGGTTACACCTGTGAAAAGTTGATGTAAAATGCTGCTCATTGGTGCAAGTGAGTGGGAAATGCTAATCAGGTAGCATTTTGCATCCAGTTTGCAAAGGTGGAACTGACTTATACAAGATGCAAGGCAAGAGATACTCAGGCACAATCAGGAAGGATAGTGTCTCATTGCTTGAGTGAGCCTCTTGGAAGGTGGAAGGAGCTGCACCCAGCTCTCCTGAGGTCTTTTGAGAGTGATGCTGAAGAATAGGATCCCAGAGGAGTCCCATTTACGGATTGTATTGTTGTGTGCACTCACCACCAGAGCGCCCAGTTGTGTCAGGGCACAGCATCACAGGGAATCTTCCTTTCTAGCCCCCTCCTGTGTCCTAGTTCCACAGTGGTCTGCTGCCTCCCAGGGAGAGGGTCTATGCATCCCCCTTGATGTCTGAACTTGCTGCTTTTCTTTTCCAGCAGGACGCTTTCTTAGGACAGGGTGTGAAAAAGAGAGTGGGTCCTCCAGCAGGGGTCAACGAATGCCTTGTACACCCTGTCAAAGACTAAAATAAAAGAAAAATAATTAGAAGAGCAGTTAGATAAGAAACAGAAGAGAAGTTTGAGCAGAAGCCAGTGAAAAGGTCTGGGGATGCTACTGAGGTTGGTTAAAAAATAAACCCAACTGAAGAAAAAACAAAATAATTTCCAAAAATGAATTTTATGAAATTGTGTGTGCATGCACGCGCATGCTTAATTTTAGGAAGGTTTCATAAATGATTAAACCCAGGAAGTGGTGGTGGTGGGGAATCAAGCCTGCATGAAACATCACCATTAATTTATTTTTGAAGTGCTCCTTTCCATACAGACATTCGTGGTATTGCACAAAAATTATATATATATCAAAACACCATCAATCAAGGGATATCTAACAGAGCCCCCCTTTACCCCCCCCCCCTTAAAAACATGGGGTGAATAGTTGTAATGCTGAAAACATCTCTGGGAACTTTGTTTAATGTGTTAGAAGTCAGGAAGGATGGACTGAGATGAACGCCGTGGGGGTGTCACTTTAGGGCTCACTACAGCAAAAGTACAATTGCTTGCTGACCTCATATGGTCCCTAAATGGCAGGTGATGTCAGAAAACAAATACTCATCAGGTTGAGGCCAAAAGAGATGATCAAAGATATAACTTGGGCCTACTCCTTTTGAAGGCAGCAGGACCCACCTCAAGTCATTTTTGATAAGCATTCAAACTTTTGAGGTCACTTCTATTTATTGCTGACCTGTTGTCTAACTGATGCCTCACCTGGCCCCTCAGTCTGTTATTTTTCCAACCGTTGTTTGCTGACCAGCAGCTGTGCTAATGTATCTCAGAACGTTCTGCTATATCATTTAAAATGGGTGTGCCATTCAGAGCTTCTTGGGGCATATCAATGCTATAAAAGATGAACAGGCCACATTTTAATAGATTCATTAGATGATCTGAATGCAGAGAGAAACTGGGGATGACAAGCAATTGTAATTTGATGGAGGGAGACCTGATCTCTGGATGAGAGAGCAAAGGCAATGAATATTAAGTAGTAATTATACTGGATAGGAAGGCAGGAATATGTGAAGGGGCATGGGAATGCAATCGTATTTGGCGAGGGAACTCAAGGGATACAAGAGAAAAAGATCCAGATAACAGCAATGGGTTGTAGTTACCTGAGGTGCTGGTTCACTGCTAAGCTCTCCTGATGCTATATTGGCTGCTTTAGAATTGCAGTCCAACATTTGACATATTGCATTATTTCCTTCCAAAAAAACCTTTTTTGCTGGGTGATTCTCTCGACTCCCTTGAAAGTGTTTGGTTTTAAGGGAGAGTTGAGGGGAAAGGTTAGGTTTGCTGGGGAAGTATTCAAATATATAAACGAGAAGAGGGCCTAAACTGGTAAAATGTAGAAAAACAAACTGTCATAAAATGCCAATCTTTGCTTCTTACTTTGTCCTCCCCCAGAAAAATGCACTGGGTCTCAGTGCTGGCTGCCAACCTTAGATTACCAGTCATGCTCAATAGTCAACAACAAAGGAAGCTTGCCAATTATTATTTTTTTCCTCCAGTGGACAAGCTGTCAAAAGACTTAGAAAAGTGTTCTGAAGATAACAAGAACTTGTAATATGCTGCTTATGATAGAAACAGAAGCATTGGCAAACTTGGTGACAGTCCAAATCCTGAGTCTGAAGAGCAGACTCAGTGTCATATGGGATCATAGGGGGATATTGAGACGGAGCCCTCCCAACTTCCATAAGGCCTTAGAGACTACATTAGATTTAAGAGTTACATGGGCCACTGTTGTCTGGCAGAAGAGTGTATTTCATATGTTACCATACATTCTTATTGTGTTCCCCTCCTTCTACCCCGTCCTTTTGCTGTCTTCTTGTGTTTCACTAATCTCAGATTGTAAGATCTTTGGGGCAGGGATCATGCCTTGTTTTGTAAGGCACCAAACACTCTTTTAGGCTTTGTATAGATCAGTGGTTCCCAAACTTGTTCCGCCACTTGTGCAGGGAAAGCCCCTGCCGCATCTGCAGGTTAAACTGATCGCAGCTCCCAGTGGCTGCGGTTCGCTGCTCCAGGCTAACGGGAGCTGCTGGAAGCAGCGCGGGCCAAGTGACTTACTGGCCACTGCTTCCAGTGGCTCCCATTGGCCTGGAGCAGCAAACCGCGGCCGCTGGGAGCCACGATCAGCCAAACCTGCAGACACAGCAGGTAAACAAACTGGCCTGGCCCGCCAGGGGCTTTCCTTGCACAAGCAGCAGAACAAGTTTGGGAACCACTGGTGTAGATAATAACAATAATAATAATAAAATAATGTATGGGCTAGCGGAAGAGTAAGTGTACGTAGCTGGAACTAAGGTAGCTTGTAGGGGAAGTGCGCTACTCGCTGCTGTGAAATACTCAATTGTGTTTCTGGTGAAGGTTGTTAGACTTTGATGTGAGTAGCAATGCTTCTGTAATGCTTTCCAGCTGAGGCTCTCATGGTGCTTTTACGTTAAAAAATTAAACTGTCCAAGACCCCATGAGATAAGGTAAATATTAGGGCTGTCGATTAATCGCAGTTAATTCACACAATTAACTAAAAAAAATGACAATTTAAAAAATTAATCGCGATTAATCACACTTTTAATCTCACTGTTAAACAATAGAATACCAATTGAAATTTATTTAATATTTTGGATGCTTTTCTACATTTTAAAATATATTGATTTCAATTACAACACAGAATACAAAGTGTACAGTGCTCACTTTATATTTTTTTATTATAAATGTTTGCACTGTAAAAATGATAGTGTTTTTCAGTTCACACATACCATAATGCAATATCTTTATCATGAAAGTGCAACTTACAAATGTAGATTTTTTGTTACATAACTGCACTCAAAAACAAAACAATGCAAAATTTTAGAGCCTACAAGTCCACTCAGTCCTACTTCTCATTCAGCCAATTGCTAAGACAAACAAGTTTGTTTACAGTTATGGGACATAATGCTGCCCACTTCTTATTTACAATGTCACCTGAAAGTGAGAACAGGCATTTAAAATACATGGCATTTTTGTAGCTGGCCTTGCAAGGAATTTACATGCCAGATACGCTAAATATTTGTATGCCCTTTCATGCTTCGGCCACCATTCCAGAGGACATGCTTCCATGCTGCTGATGCTCATTTAAAAAAAATGAGTTAATTAAATTTGTGACTACACTTTTGGGGGGAGAATTGTATGTCTCCTGCTCTGTTTTACCCACATTATGCCATATATTTCATGTTACAGCAGTCTCAGATGTTGACCCAGCACATGTTCATTTTAAGAACCCTTTCACTTCAGATGTGATAAAACACAAAGAAGGTACCAATGTGAGATTTCTAAAGATAGCTACAGCACTTGATCCAAGATTTAAGAATCTGAAGTGTCTTCCAAAATCTGAGAGGGACGAGGTGTGGAGCATGCTTTCAGAAGTCTTAAAAGAGCAACACTCCGCTGCAGAAACTACAGAACCTGAACCACCAAAAAAGAAAATCAACCTTCTGCTGGTGGCATCTGACTCAAATGATTAAAATGAATATGCATCGCTCCGCAGTCCTTTGATTGTTATCAGCTGGAACCCTTTATCAGCATGAATGCATGTCCTCTGGAAGGGTACTTGAAGCATGAAGGGACATATGAATCTTTAAAGCACCTGGCATGTAAATATCTTGTGATGCCAGCTACAAGTGTGCCATGCAAAGACCTGTTGTCGCTTTCAGGTAACATTGTAAACAAGAAGGGGGCTCCTGCAAATGTAAACAAACTTGTTTGTCTGAGCGATTGGCTGAACAAGAAGTAGGACAGAGTGGACATGCAGGCTCTAAAATTTTACATTGTTTTATTTTTAAGTGCAGTTATTTTTTGTACATAATTCTACATTTGTAAGTTCAACTTTCATGATAAAGAGATCGCACTACAGTACTTGTATTAGGTGAATTGAAAACACTTTGTTTTTTACTGTGCAAATATTTGTACTAAAAATAATATAAAGTGATCACTGTACACTTTGTATTCTGTGTAGTAAATCAAATCAATATATTTGAAAATGTAGAAAACATCCAAAAACATTTAAATAAATGATATTCCATTATTCTTTAACAGTGCGATTACTAGGGCTGTCAAGTGATTAAAAAAATTAATTGCAATTAAATATTTCAATTTAACAGACAGAGAAATTGAGGCATAGAGTGATTAAGTGACCTACTCAAGGTCATACACGAAGTTGGTGGCAACTGTGGGAATAGAAATCAGATTTCCTGGATCCCAGACCTTTATGTGAGATGCAGAAGAGAATCCTTCCTCTCTGGGCTACATTGTGTGAGGATTTAAACACAGCCCTGCTTTGGCCGGTGGGGATGGAGTCATCTTATCACAAGGCTGCAATCACCCAGCTCACTTTGAAAGGAGTACAGGACAATGGTTTTGCCTCCTCTTGCTTTTTCCTGCCTCCTTTGAATTAGTGTGTACACCAAGGATCCAGTTCTTGCGGGTGCTGAGTTCCTGGCACTGCTATTGTACCTGGAGGAGGGGCAGGAGCCATGTCTGTCCCTAAGCAAATAGAAGTACTAATGTGGATCAATGACATTCAAGTCCAATGTGCCTAACAAGTTGTCATAAATAGATAGCTAAGGGTTAATGTTTCTTTCACCGGTAAAGGATTAACAAAGAGAACCAAACACCTGACCAGAGGACCAATCAGGAAACCGGATTTTTCAAAGTCAGGGAGGGAATTTTTGGGGTCTGCGTCTTTTGTCTGTCTCTCGGCTATGGGAGGCTTCTTTCTATCTTCAAGCTTCTAATCTTCAGTTTCAAAGTTGTGAGTACAAAGGGAGCAAAACAATAGGCTGTTATATGTTTTGTTTTGTATTTACATGGGTGTAGTTTGCTGGAAAGTTTAAATTGTATCTCTTTTTGAATAAGTCTGTTTATTCATATTTTTCTTTTAAGTAATAGCCCTGTGTATTGTCAACGTGAATGCAAGAGATTCAGGAGGTTCATGTGTTTTTTTTCTTTTATATAAAGCTTCTTTTAAGACTTGTTTGAGTTTTCTCTCTGGTAGGCTAAGGAACGAAGGGAAGGGAATTCTCTTGTGTTAGATCTACGGAGGTAAGCTCTGCAGCACCAGGGATTTGTGGGAGGGGGAAGAGAGATAGAATATTTCTGTTTCCTTGTATTTGGGGTTTGTCTCTTTGTGGAATAGAGGAGACATGCTTCTTGGTATTGTGATGTAAAGAGATTGCATCAGTCTCTCAGGTTAACAGAGAGGAAATCTGGTGTGGAGGAGAAGGGGAGAAGGGAATCACACCTTCCGGTCAAGTGTATTTCCTTTGTGTGAGACTCAGCAGTCGTCTGAGTCTTGGGGTCTCTCCAGAAGGTTTTGGGGAGACCAGAGGGAGCCAAAACCCTGGAATTTTTGGATGGTGGCAGCGAGATCAAATTTGAGCTGGTAATTAAGCTTAGAGGGGTTCATGCTAGCTTCTCAGGTTATGAACGTTAAGGTTCAAATCAGAGTAGGAAAGCTACGACACAAGTCAATGTATTTTCTCCCTCTTTTTTTAGTTTGTGAATGAAAGAAATCTTGGCCATAGCACAAAAGACAACAACTCAAAATCCCTTCCATCATTCAAAGAAATACCTACCAAGAAAACATCATTTCTAGGATATTTTTACAATGCCTTCTAGCATATTTTCATATGGTTTGAATTCTGTTTCTTTCCTCTCGTTGATACAAATGTGACGTAGGTCTGAGAGTCAGAGACAAACGAACATAACTGCTGGCAATGGCAGGAAGTCTGAGGGAGATCAAGTATCAGAGAGACTTCTGATGTAACTGGAAACTTTTGCTTAAAGTTCAATAGCAGCAGTGCAGTTTTATTTTTTAACTTGTCTTTGTTAGCAGGTTGCTGTTCTTAAACATTCAAATTGCATCATTCCCCGATGAGTGTCAGGCGTCAGCAAAAAGGTTTCATCTTGATACAGCAACAATTTCATGCCACTGAAGAAGGATTCATTTTTCACTCACTCATGCTCATAGATAAATATATCCCTATTAAACAAAATTGACATCATATATGTGTAACTGTAATGAACATGATTCTGTCAGATGTGGAGTATTGAACTCAATAGACCCTTAGATTTAAGGTCAGAAGGGACCATCATGGTCATCTAGTCTGACTTCCTGCATGTTGCAGGCCACAGAACTTCACCCATCCACTCCTGTAATAAACCCCTAACCTCTGGCTGAGTTAGTGAAGTCCTCAAATCATGGTTTAAAGACGTCAAATTACAGAGAATTCACCATTTAGACTACAATAAAACCTCAGAGTTACAAACACCTCAGGAATGGAGATTGTTCGTAACTCTGAACAAAACATTATGGTTGTTCTTTCCTAAGTTTACAATGGATCATTAACTTAATACAACTTTGAAACTTTACTAGGCAGAAGAAATATACTTCTTTTAACCATCTTAATTTAAATGAAACAAGCACAGTAACGGTTTCCTTACTGTGTCAATTTTTTTTTAAATGTTCCCTTTATTTTTTTTAGTAGTTTACATTTAACACAGTACTGTACCGTAGACCAGAGCCAACTTTCCTAATTGCTCTACCTCCAGCTCTGTCCCAGGCCCTGCCCCGCCCCCACTCCACCTCTTCCCCCAAGGCCCCATCCCTGCTCTGCCTCTTCCCGCCCAATTCTGTCCCCTCCCCCAAGTGTGCTGCATCCCTGCTCCTCGCCCTTCTCTCCCAGCCTCCTGCATGCCACGAAACAGCTCTTCATGGCAGGCAGGAGGTACGGGGAGGGAGAGGGAGGCGCTGATCCGTGGGGCCCACCAGCAGGCAGGTGCTGGGAAGGGGGCAACTGATGGGTGCTCAGCACCCCCATTTTTTCACCATGGGTGCTCCAGCATTTCATTTGCTTGGTGGTAATGTCTGTAGATGTAAGTGGAAGAGAGAGAGCGCATGGCAAATGTCTCTCCCTTTTATCAAGTTCTTTCTTCCCCTTTGCTGCCCCCCGCCCTGCAGGGTCAGGTGAGCATTACCTCATCACAGTCCCAAACTGACCAAAAGAAAGGGGGTGACTCACTCGAGAGTCCAACAGATCCTTTGTCACTGCCTAGGCCAGTGTACTTTGTTCCTGTGAGGCTGGGCTGGGTTTGTCTCATACATGCTCTGATGAGGTGTGAACTGCCCCTCTGCTCCTGGAGAGTTTTGCCTGGGCTTGTTTTAAGCCATGAAGACATTTTCAGCCTCATAACTATATACATGAACTTACAGCCTATAACAACAATGCTCAGCGCACCATGAGCCTTCCAAAGACACCCAACATGACAAACTTTGCATTGGATACACACAATCATAAGGATGAACATGGGGGTGCAGGGTGTTCCCCCCGAGGTACAGTGTCCCACTGGTCCGTTCATAACTCTGGTGTTTGTAACTCTGAGGTTCTACTGTAATTTAAACCTGCAAGATACTCATGCCTAATGCTTCAGAGGAGCACGAAAAGCCCCCAGGGTCTCTGCCAATCTGACCTGGGGGAAAAATTCCTTCTTGACTCCAAATATGGCGATCAGTGAGACCCTGAGCATGTGGGCAAGTCATCAGGCAGATACCTGGGAAAGAATTCTCTGTCGTAACTCAGAGCCCTTTCCATTTAGTGTCCCATCTCCAGCCCAGTGGGAGGTTTTGCTACCAGCAGTCGCTGATGGACCGCCCCGCATTCCATCATAGGCAGTCTCATCATATCATCCCCTCCATAAGCTTACCAAGCTCAGTCTTGAAGCCAGTTAGGTTTCACTGCTCCCCTTGGAAAGCTGTTCCAGAACTTTGCTCCTCTGATGGTTAGAAACCGTCATCTATTTTCAAACCTAAACTTGCAGATGGCCAGTTTATATCTATTTGTTCTTCTGTCAACACTCACACTTACCAGGAAGGGAGAGGAGTTATTTAAGTTATTTATCCCTCTGATGTATTTATAGTGAGCAATCATATCTCCCCTCAGCCTTTGTTTGGTTAGGTGTTAAAGGAGCTCAGAACCTCACAGGGGGCACTCTGAACCTCAAGATTTGACTTCAGTGCTATTATAACAATAATGCTGAGGCTTTTTATAGTGCCTCAAATTCTGACAAACAATGGACCTCATCTTACTCAGTTTGAAATCTGAGGCTCAGGATATCGTATGGTACTAACGCATTTGACTAAGTGGACAGAGTACGGAATTGATGGATTGTTTCGTATGTATGAACAGAGGAATGATACCTATATTAGGAACAGAGATGAAAAAAATGTCTGAATGAAAATTCTGCCAGCACATCACTGCTATGCTCAAACCGATAGGCCATACTTCTTTTGGTAGACAGTAACTGTAGTCAGTTGGGGTGATTGGCATCTGATGTGCAATGCTTTTATCACATACTACTGATGGTCAGAGTCTGAGTATGTCTTTATGCTGAATAGCACCTTACTCTAAAGGCAACCACAGTGATTCAATACTGGTTCACACAGAGTTAGAAATTACTCAGCATAGGTAAAGCTGACCCTAAATAACTATTATGATGCCTTGAGACCCAAAGATGGAGATGGGCGTTATGAAGCTGGAGTATCCTCTGTGGAGCAGCTCTCCTGCCTCTCCATAAAAAGCCCCCCACTTAACTATATGGAGTTCACCAGCTCCAGCAGAGTTATTGGGCAGAACATAGGGGCTAATTCTCCCCCTTAAAAAGCAAGAAAATGAGTCTAAAGGAAAATAACTAACTGAAATCACCAAATGACACTCACTCATAAAACATGTAAAGCATTTTCAAACAAACGAGGCATGTAAATTACAATTTTCTATAAGTAGCTTTAACTATACAATATCTATAGGCGCAATTCATTCCGTTTTACATTCATCCAATATTATTAGCTGGAGATGGGCCTGAAGCAAAATCCGAGAACTAATGTCCCACACTTGGGGAGCTGTTCACATTTTAAACCAGGATATGGATTCAAATTATGTTAATAGCTTATGGGTGAAATTCTAGCTCCATTTAAGTCAAAGGGAGTTTATAACTGACTTAAATGGAGTTAGGATGTCATCCCACATCTTTATATTTCCAGTCGAACCAAAACCCTGGATACCATGAGCTTAGAAGTGGTCAAAATCCAGATCTGAATTTTGTGGCCTGATCTCATCTCCCCTATTAGTAAGACAGACTAAAATAGGAGCAACAGGAAAATTTGTATTAAGTGAAAATAAAAGCTTGCCTCATTGTGATGCCAATAGGCATACAAGAGTCTTTTCATTTCACAAAACGCAGTGCCCAGTCCTACAGCTGTCCCATGTGCAGAACTGACTGCAGTCAAAGGAGTTTAGTGGGCAGAATGACAGCTCACAAGAAAGGGTCAGGCCCTTTGAGGTATATTTTCATCATAATGTTCAGAGATTTACGTATATAACTACACACCTCAGGATGAGACTGTGCCTCTAAGGCAAAACATATGAGCTCATAAAGAATTTATAATTATAATATTTGCATTTCTATAAAACCTTTCATCATAGGTTTCAAGTACTTAACAAACATGAATTAATTAATACTTTTGTACCATCTATATTGGAGAGACAGTTAGCAGCTAGCTTCCCATTATAAGTCTCATTTTAACTGCCCACTAACTTTGCCAACACTAAACCAATACACACAAAAACTTCACATGCAAGATCTCCTCCTCAGTTAGGATCTTTTTGAAATGTTGAGGCAAATTGAATAAAACTTTTTAAGATAAGGAGGTCTCTTCAGCTTCAACATAATTTTGTCAGTGCTATGGTGACAAATAAAGATAGAGGAGATCCAGGGTAAATCTACATGTGTGGTGGCCTATAGAGTTTGACACAGATAGCATCGGTATAAATAGCAGTGTAAATGGTGAGACACTGCTTAGGTGAGCAGAGTGCCCTACATACCTCAAACCTATGCTATGTACTTTACACACTCAAGGCTGCTAGAGTCATTCCTCACTGCAGTGAAAGAATCCAGCAGTGGGGAAAGGCTCTGGCAGGAGGGAGACAGTGGGGAAAGGGACTGGCAGATCCTGCTTCCCCCCACTGCTGGAGCCTTTCACTGTGGTGGGGAAAGGCACCAGCATTGTATTCATAGACTGACGTCAGAAGGGACCATCGTGATCATCTGGTCTGGCCTCCTGCACATCACAGGCCACAGAACCTCACCCATCCCCTCTTGTAATCAGGGGCGGCTCTAGGGATTTTGCCGCCCCAAGCATGCCTCCAAAGCCACAGGACCAGCGAACCCTCAGCAGGCATGCCTGCGGGAGGTCCTCCGAAGCTGCGGGACCAGCGAACCCTCCTCAGGCAAGCTGCCGAAGGATGCCGCCCCAAGCACGTGCTTGGTGTGCTGGGGCCTGGAGCTGCCCCTGTCTGTAATAGACTCATAACATCCCTGGGCCATTAAGGCTTGGAGCAGACCAACCAGTGCTAACAGTGACAATAAATTTCAGAAACAGGAAAATACTGTCCAGTGCAATATACTTGCCTATTTTTAGTTTACCTTAATCCAAACGTGCTCTTCCATCATGCTCCTTAATTCTCTCATTCTCTAGAAACAAATGCAAATCTCTTGAATTCATTTGCACCTTCAGTTACCTATTCCAGCACCCTGTTCCATATGCGTATCATCTTTGGTGTGAATGAATTCTGCCTGATTTTCTTATTTATTTCAGAGTTTCCTAATTTTTATCTTACGTCCTCTAGCTTTTTAACCTCTTACCAGTATGAGTCTCTACTGAGTGAGCTGTGTCCTGCAGTCCTTACTCAGGCAAAGCTCCCATGCAGGCCCAATGTCATTTCCTTAATCATGAAAACTTCTGTTAGGTTACTTCCATTAGCTCGCCTCTTTTCCAGTGAGAATAAGCCCAATATTTCCAATGTTTCCTAATATTTTAGAACCCTGAGGAGTGGCAACATTATCAGTTATTCTACTTAATGCCCTAGGCCTCTGCAGTACAGTTAGCCTAACTTGGAGATTTTTAATGTGGTTTTCCCTCAATTACTTCTTTTTTAACCTGTGGCAGGGCAAAGACTCACCAGCACGGCGCTTCCTGCTGGCCATCTCAGGAATTAGCTCTTTCCAGCTCAGATCGCCCTCTGCAGGCTGGTGACTCACTTGCCGCTGGCCCCCCATGTCCATGGGCACCAGGTTTGTATAATTTTTGGTGGTGCCCAAAACAGGTCCAAGCAGAGCTGTCCCGTCCCTATGAACAGCTCTGAAAATATACGCGCAAACATTGGTGGAACTGGGCCCATGTTCCTGAATATTAGTGGAGCACGGGCACCATGGGCCCATATAACTCGTCGCCTATGCCCATGTCCCTCCTGGACCCTGGTGCCCCACTACTTCAGGGTTCTGCCCCCAGCAGCAACCCACTATCTCTGGTTCTCCCCTCTGAGAGGAACCCCCAACCCTCTATCCCCACCTTAGCTCAGTGGCTACTGCCAGTCATTATCTAGTCCCTGCTCACTGGGGCGGACTGCAGTCTGTAAACCACTCATCATCAGCAAGGGGGTTAGGACCTGCTGCCTTTGCCTATCTCTGCGCTGCCTTTCTGCAGCCCCATTACCCTTTTGTAGGGCCTTTAACTAGGCCTGCAGCCTGGGGTTTTGCTATGCTGGAGCTTCCCAGCTCCCTCTGCCCTTCTCCAGCACTGCTCCACCCTAGATACCCATCTCAGCTCCCAGTCAGCCAGGTCCTTCATTCTCAAAAAGTTAGAGAGAATGTATTTCAGTCTCTGGCCCTCAGCCCTCTTATAGGGCCAGCTGTGGTCTGATTGGGGCATAGCCCCATCTGTGGCTGCTTCCCCCAATCAGCCCAGCTTTTCCCCTGCCACAGCCCTCTCCCAGGGCTGTTTTAAGCCCTTCAGGACAGGAGCGGGATGACCACCCCACTACATTCCCAAAGAAATAATTGTCACAGATATATTTTTGAATACTGTCACTCACATGCACAACATTTTTAAAAGGACCATGAGATTAATAACAGAAAAGTAATTCCATCACAATGCAGTTTAATTCAAGAGACAATAATGCATTCATGTTAATATATACTAATTAAAGAAAAATCGTGATGGGCTAGATTGTGACTCACACTAGACAAACACACAGGGCAGTAAGAATCTCCTTTAGACTTTTATGTGACAAGATAGACTTTGGATCTGGATACATAGCAGTAATCAAGGGTACTTGTCAAGAGCAGGTGGCTAGGAAATGGCCTAGGAATGGGTAGAGCCTTGACTGCAGCTCCCTATATGTGGCCAGCACAGCTGAGTTGGTGCAGAGGTTGTAATAAATTAGGATACATCCCAAAAACAAGAACAAAGCAGGACAGGAATAGCAACTTAGAAGCATGTGTCTGAATTCCAGTGCCTCCCACAGCTACTCCTGGGGGGAAGCAGTTTACACATCATCCTTTGCACAGAGCTATATCTATAGTATTGATCTCTCCCTACAATTCTAGCAAGTTCTGAAAAATTGTAGGAGAGAGAACACCAAAACAGAATGTTCTATAGGTAAAGGAGTCATTAAAGATAAACTGAAGGCTTCATCGTATCACATTAAGAAATCAAATATCATACTTGGAATCCAGTTGAGAGATTTCAGCCTCACACATGTAAGGAGTCTAGGAAATAACAGCAACTAGATTATTTTGCTGATATGGTTTAACAATACAAATGAAGCTGCTTATACAGAATAATCCTTTCCCACTGCTTGCTTCAATAGATTAGTTTGCATAGATCAAAACTCAAAGCCTTTCTCCTGCAGTGTCAGCCTAAGTTGGGGACTGTATTCAAAGCGCTGTTAACAGAATACTTCACAACAAAGACTGCTGCCTAGGGATTCTTTTCATATGTATTTGGATCTGTAGAACATCATAATGCTGAACTGATGGATTAGTATCGAATATCTTTTCTGTTTCAGTTTATTCCATTGTATACCTTTTTTATACCATTTTTGTACACTTTCATATAAAAGAGCATCTGAGTGTGAAAAGTTAAATGGCTTTTGAAAGGCATGCTAGAACCATTTAGGACCAAATTCTAACACCCTAACTCAATTTGAATAATAATTTACTAGCCCTGTTCAAATCAATAGGACTGTTTGTGGAGTAATGAACTATTCCATGTGAGTAAAGATAGTTGAATCAGGCTCTGAATTCTACAGTAGCCTGAAAAATACTGGAGTACTTGTGGCACCTTAGAAACTAACAAATATATTTCAGCATATACAGCAGCATATAAAGCGGTAGCCCACGAAAGCTTATGCTGAAATAAATTTGTTAGTCTCTAAGGTGCCACAAGTACTCCTGTTCTTTTTGCGGATACAGACTAACACTGCTGCTACTCTGAAATATGAAAAATACTGTGAAGACTTTCAGCGTGATTCTCATCTACCCTCATCATAACGGGTCAAATTATATTTTGTGACAAAGGTATGATCCCTTGAAAGCAAGAGATTTACACTTAGGTGCAATAGTTGCCATTAAAACTTTACCAATTGTCTTTGATAATTACACTGAATAACTTTACCTCAGTATCTGTAATGTTCAAAGTATTCAGGTTGTAGGAATGGGGAAATACAAGGGAAGGCTGCAAATACTAAGGGTATGGCTACACTTACATTTGTACAGCGCTGGGAGTTACAGCTGTCTTCGTACAGCTGTGTAGGGAAAGTGCTGCAGTGTGGCCACATTTGCAGCATTTGCAGCGCTGTTGGGAGTGGTGCATTGTGGGCAGCTATCCCAGCGTTCAAGTGGCTGCAACCTGCTTTTCAAAAGAGGAGGGTGGGGTGGAGTGTGACAGGGAGCGTGGGGGAGACAGAGTGAGTGGATTTGTGGAGCTGACACTGTGTCAGCTCCCTGCCTTGCAAGTTCTAAGGACTGGAAGATACACAGCATCTACCTTCAATCATTTTAAAAGTTTTGATCCTTCCCCCACCCCTCTCTTATTCACTAAATGCAAATTTTGCACTCCTAAATAGCCTTCAGACCACATAAGCAGCTGCTCAACACCGACTCCCCCCTCCCCTCTCTCCTCAAGCAAACAGCTGTGAACATTCCAAAGCAATTCCCCTTCCTCCGCTCGCTCGCTCGCTCGCTCGCTGGAGCAAAGAGCAGCTGTGTTTGTTTTTTAGATAAGTAAACTTATCTAAAAGTAGAGCTCGTAGTTCAGTCATTCTTCCGGTTTGTTGTGGACAGGAATTCTGGGATACCTCTTAATACCTGGGAGGCCAATAAAAGCGCTTTTGGTGGCCACACTTGATGAGCAGCGCTGCATCACCAGCGCTGGAATCGCTACACCCCAAGCAGACCAGGTGTACAGCCAGCGCAGCAGCCAGAGAGCTGCAGCGCTGGCTGTGCTTTGCAAGTGTGGACACAGAGTGAGTTGCAGCGCTGTAACCCCATCACCAGCACTGCAACTCTCCAGTGTAGCCAAGCCCTAAAGTAACCGTATCTAATTAGCAAAGGAAAACTTGGCAAGTTTTCAAGGGTGTGATCGTAATCAAATCCTGTAAGCCAACATACCTTATTTATATACAGTACTCTACTACTTATCCTTGGATAATTTCATCACTGCAAAACATGAAACCATTAACTAATTGATCCCTACAGCCCTGTTACTATAATAAATAGAGTATTCTTAACTGGGATACCTTGTTGGCCAGCATGTTGTCTGGATCCGGATTAAGAGGATACTGAGTTTTTTATCATCATGGAAGGACCCATGAAGTCAGCTCTTATTGCTAGTTTCAGAAGGATGGTTTTCGGATTAAGGCACTAGACTGGGACTCAGGTGATCTGATACAATTCCTGACTCTGCCACAGATTTCCTGGGTGACCCTGGACGAGTCACTCAATCGGTCTGTGCCTCAGTTCCCCACATGTAAAAAAGAAGATAATGCTTTTTTCGCCCTGTGGCTGTTGCATGTATTTAGACTGTAAGTCTTTGGACAGGGCCTTCTTTTACTATATGTAGGTACAGTGCCTAGCACAATGAGGCCCTGATCTCACTTGGGACCTCTACGTGCTACCACAATACTCATTTTATTAATAATAATAAAATAGTCATTTCTTATCCTGCATTGCCAGCAATGTCTCTCTGCCCCTCTATACTGACTACATTGGAGGAGAGTCTGAATGGTACTGATAGCAGACAATCCTCTCCCTGGCTCCTTTTATCTCTCCCAAATGACTCTGCACCTGGAGTGGACAATCCCCTTAAAGCAGCAGGCTCTACCCTTAAGCTAACCCCTCCAAATCCCTTCTTGATGGATTCACTAACAGAGATTCAAATGTAACCACAGACTTTACTACAGTTTTAAAAGCATCCCCTAAACATAACATCCTTAAGCCTTGGTCCCAGAGAAGATCTTGCAGGGAGTAGATAACTTGACATTAGCATGCAGAGCTGTTTTCAAAGTTCCTAGTCACCGGGTTTTAGTTACTTTCTTAAGGGAGGAGGCCATTTAGAAGACTTAGAGTGCCACAAATTACAGCTCTGAATCAAAATACCGGACAAGAAATGGCTTTTATTGCAATTCATCTTAATTTGATTGCTATTTCATCTCCTGTTCAGGCTAGATCCTGATTTTAGGCTCCGCTCTGAGCAAAGCGTGATGCATAAGCGGCATCAACCTAGGAGTAGTCAGTCCCTGGAGGCATTGTGCCTCAGAGACACCTATCTGAGTCACAGTTTCCATCCCTGCTTCCTCCTTGTTCCTGAGGGGAGTGCCAGGGGGTAGTAATTTCCTGCTGGTATAGACCTGTACTAATAAACTACTCCCCCCTGCTGCACTGGCCAATGGGCAAGGCCTCACCCATTTCCCCACCCACTCTCTGCCCACCTGCTCCAACAGGAAAACAGGAAAGCAGTCCTGCTTTCTCCTGCATACCTAGACCCAAGCTCTGGGTAGCTCACCGAGGGCTATAAGGATGAGTAATTACCCTTCTGCAGGCATATAGTCAGAATCTAGCCCTTCATCTTTGGCAGCCTATGCATTGAAGGTGACATTCCCCTCAGTACCTGGGACCAGTGCTAGGCCCCTCTGTACCATTCCAAGTGTAGCCCTATGGTTTGAAGCTCATAGGAGAAGGAGCTAAGATTTCAGGGGCAAGCAGCTCACCAACAGATTTTCCACCATAGTTACTCAGACCTCTATCATTCTCTTCAGTCACAGAGGTGGAAGGAAAGAGGAATAGTGTCTCTGGCTGGAGGGAGCACAGAAGAGTGAGTGCTGCCTCATTTTTCCTTCTACCAATCTTTTGGAAGCATCTCTGTAGCTTCTCCATAAGGCCTGAATTGAATAGCATGAGTGAGGTGGGACAGAGGCAGCAACTGTGTGTGTGCAGGGGCAGGAAGAGGGGGAGGACGGCACGAAACACAACAGGTTGGCCCACACATATGTGTATACGTGTAAAAACAAAGTCAACAAAGATGCTAAAACCCCAGTCCTCTGCCACCGAGAGAGGTTCAGGTTACACCTTTGATCTGTTCCTCAATCTGATGGCAGCACTAAAAGGACATGGGCTGTGGTGTGGGCATGATCTCATGTGTTGTGACTCAGAATCCCCACTTCAGAACTGCCAGTAGGAGGATAAGAGTGCAGGGAAGTTGTGTTCTTGCTAGCTGTCTGCATCAAAATAAGATCTAGGATTTGTGTCATTTCAGCAGAGAGAACACAGCTTGTGTGTGGCACTCTAAGATTTTGACACAAAACACACTTCAGCATCAGATTTATGAGATATGAATTTACATAGCCATCAGCAATACAAGCACTTCTTCCTTCCAAGACCTTTGACCGTGACATCACTTTTCCATAAGTTTGCAGGAATCTCCAGGATGGATGTACATCATATGCTAAAAGCAGCAGAGAATCCTGTGGCACCTTATAGACTAACAGACCTTTTGGAGCGTGAGCTTTCGTGGGTGAATACCCACTTCGTCAGACGCAGGTAGTGAAAAAATCATATGCTGTAGCAATTGCTATGGTAAAGGTATTGTGGCTAAGGGGTTGTAGAAACATTAGTCACATCAGACACTCGGGGCTTTTTGGCACTTTTGCCAGGATGTTTGCCAGTTGATCAGATTGAGGACAAGATTATTTTTTTCGCAGTAAATCTGTTGAGGAGACAGGACGGTTCAGGAGATTAGTAATGAGATATAGAGCAAGGGTCTCAAACTCAAATGACCACGAGGGCCACACGAGGGCTAGTTCATTGGCCCGAGGGCCGCACCACTGACACCCCCCCCACTGCCCCTGATCCTGCCCCCACTCCAACCCTTCCGTGAGGCCCCACCCCTTCCCTGCCCCCATTCCAACCCCTTTCCTGAAGTCCTCACCCCAACTCCGCCCCCTCCGTGCCCCAGAAGGTGCATAAGGGGTGTGGCGGGGGCTCAATGCAGGGAGTTGGGGTGCAGGCAGGGGGCTCAGGGTGAAGAAGGGGTGTGGGATGCAGCAGGGGGCTCAGGGCAGGAGGTTGGGGTGTGAGATGCAGCAGGGGACACAGGGCAGGAGGTTGGGGTGCAGCAGGGCGTTGAGATTCAGGCAGGGGGCTCAAGGCAGATGGTTGAGGTGCAGCAGCGGGTTGGGATTCAGGCAGGGGGCTCAGGGCAGGGAGTTGGGGTGCAGGAGGGGTGTGGGATGTGGCAGGGGGCTCAGGGCAGGGGGCTGAGGTGCAGGCAGGGGGTTCAGGGCAGGGAGTTGCAGGGCAGGGTGCAGGAGGGGTGTGGGATGTGGAAGGAAGCTCAGGGCAGGGGGCTGAGGTGCAGGCAGGGGGTTCAGGGCAGGGAGCTGGGGTGCAGGAGGGGTGTGGGATGTGGAAGGGAGCTCAGGGCAGGGAGCTGGGGTGCAGGAGGGGTGTGGGATGTGGCAGGGGCTCAGGGCAGGGGGTTGAGGTGCAGGCAGGGGGGTCAGGGCAGAGAGTTGCAGGGCAGGGTGCAGGAGGGCTTTGGAGCTTCGGGGTGGCAGCGGCACACACCGGGGCCAGGGCCAGCTGCCAGCCCCAGCCCTGCTCCAGGAAGTAGCTGGAATCATGTCCCTGTGGCCCCTGGGGGTCGGGGATGCAGGGCTCCGTACGCTGTTTGCAGTGCCTCCAGGTACCTCCCCCAAAGCTCCCATTGGCCACAGTTCCCCATTCCCAGCCAATGGGAGCTGCGGGGAAGGAGTGGGGGGTGGGATGGTGCACATGGACGGAGCCCTCTGCTTCTCTCCTCTCTCCCGCACCCGGCTACAGGAACGTCATGCCAGCTGCTTCAGGGAGTGGTGCGGGGCTCGAGGGAAGCAATCCCACGGGTGTAGTTTATCCACCCCTGGCCTGGAGGTAGGTCCGGGGTAGGGGCAGGCACGGGCCACTTGGCGAGCCGCAGGAAATAGCCCCGTGGGCCGCGTGTTTGAGACTCCTGATATATAGCCTCTTACCCCTAGATACCTGGACTGGATACTGTTCAAGTCAAGGCCTGATCCAAAGCCCACAGAAGTCAGTGGAAAAACTATCATTGACTTCAGTGGGCTTTAGATCAGGCCATTAACATCTGATGGCTAGTGGCCTTTGTCAAATGAGCTGGTGCACAGACACACATCCATGTAATATTTTGTATATATACAGCACCTCTGATCCCAAAAACCTTTGCTAACTGAAATAGAGATTACACGTCACCTCTCTCGCCCAGGATGGATATCAGCCACATTTGTAGAGAAAGTGCGAAAATTATTTAGTAGCCGCCAGTTGCTTCAACTACCTTCTACCTTTGCCTCAACCAGGCGGCTCTGGCTGGTGTAACAGGTTTGGGGAAATCAATGGTATATTTTTTCCCCCAGCCTGTACCTCAGCTCACCTCTCTGGTGTGGCACAGATATAAATTCAGTCTTTTCAGGACTCTTATATGGGAGTTAAGTCTCTGACAGAATGAGAGCCACACCAAATCTCTAAAGGAAAACATTTACATATATGTGAATACATAACAGTTTCCTCAGTAGTTCATTTAGGAAGGGAAAAATCAAATGCACAACTACACACTGGGGAATAACTGGCTAGGTGGTAGGACTGCTGAGAAGGCTCTGCTGGTTATAGTGGATCACAAATTGAATATGAGTCAATAATGTGATGCAGCTGCAAAAAGATTTAATATCATTCTGGAGTGTATTAACTCAAAGTGACATATGTAAGACACAGGAATTAATTGTCCCGCTCTACTTGGCACTGGTGAGGCCTCAGCTGGAGTACTATGTTCTGTTCTGGGTGCCATCTTTTAGGAAAGATGTAGACAAATTGGAGAAAGTCCAGAGTAGAGTAACAAAAATGATAAAGGGGTTTAGAAAACCTGACCTCTGAGAAAAGGTTAGAAGAACTGGGTATGTTTAGTCTTGAGAAAAGATAACTGTGATAACAGGCTTCAAGTATATGAAGGGCTGTGATAAAGAGGACTGTGATCAATTGTTCTCCATTTCCACTGAAGGCAGGACAAGAAGTAATGGGCTTAATTTGCAGCAAGAGAAATTTAGGAAAAACTTTCTAACTATAAGGGTAGCAAGCTCTGGAACAGGCTTCCAAGGGTCCTTGTAGAATCTCCATCACTGAAGGTTTTTAAGGACAGGTTGGACAAACACCTGTCGGGGATGGTTTATATTTACTTGGTCCTTTCTCAGAGCATGGAGCTGGACTTGATGACTTTGAAGTCATTTCCAGGCCAACATATCTACGATTCTACTATAAACCTTGAAACAATTGTGGATATTGTATTTGAAAGAGTTGTTACTGACAAAATTTTAAGGGTCCTCGCTCCCCAAATATTAATACTTGTTTCTATCACAAGTTCAATCACACGTATACATTCCCCTAGGGCTTTTCTCTTAGTTTCTCTGGAGTGGTATCCAAAATCTCTGTAGAATATGCAAGATCCTTAAAGTCTCAGAAACAAATGATAGTGCCACAGTCTCCTTGATACTCCTTTTGAGTGTCTGCAGCAAGAGTCTGGTTTGCACAGCCTGAAACAATTTTAGACCTCCTCTTCTGCAGTGGGATGAGGAAGTCTAAATCTGACAGGCTGGGAAAGTTCTTGGAAGACAAGCCTTACAGCGGACTATAGCTGGCTGAAACTTGTGGGTTTTGGATTGTCAGAATTTTTGAATTTGCTTTCATTCTGATTTCAGTGTAAACCTGCCTGTGTTTCAGGGAAGGTTTAGTGGAATCTGTAATAGATTCGACATAACATTTCAGTCCAGTGAATTGGCATTTTCTGACAAAACAAAGTCCTACCCCTTCCACTCTCAGAGAGTGAGTCTACTTATATCCTGCCAGGCTGCTTGCCCACAATGGAAATCACCCAAGCAGCTTCAAACAGCTAAGGAATATGTCTAATTCCCACCTCACCCAATTTCTGGATGTTTCTGGCCTGTCCAGCAGAGCCCAGTTCTGGCATGTCTGTAGGCACACAGAATCCCCCAAAACAAAAATAAGACCTATACAACCTCCCAACTATTTCTTCCCTTATTTACATGACTAAGTGCTGCAGTGCAAGCATGTGGGTTACACTGGTGCATATCCCCCTCCATGAAGCTTTTAGCATTCTCCATTCTCATCCCTTCCACCTTATTCTATTTAAAAAACAAATAGGTACATTATTGACATTGCTCCCAATCCTAGTGATTGTCAGAGTAAAGAACAGTTAAAGGGAGTAAACATTTATCTCCTGGGAAAACAACTAAATAGGAAGGCTGACATCATTATCCCGTTCTCTTCCACACAGTGGCAACTCCAGAGTTAAATAATTTGTTTGGGTGGTGATTTCCTAAACTCTGTCGATTTAAATAACCCCCTCCATGTAAAATATCAAAATCATGAATAATGCGGCTCTTTGGGGCTTCTTTTGTTCTGTGTTAGTACAGCACCTACTACAATGGAATGCTGATACATGACGGGGGCTCCTAGGCACTGCTTCGGTAATACAAATAATGAATAATAAGCTTGTAACTAAACCAAAATACTGTATTAATGTTTCATCAAATGTAACAGAAAGGTACCTCTAGATGCCTTTGGCAAAGTTTACAGACAAATAAGAAAAGGAGCGGCTAACCCTCCCTCCCCTCACAAAAGATTCAGGCACCCCTCACACCAGCCTCCAACGCCCATTAAGCCCTCCTTTACCAAAAGCCTGAGGAAATGGATGATTCTTCAAGGCACGCTGCATAATGTAGCAGACCCAGGCTGATTTGGACCAAGGCAGAGGGGGGCTAGGGAGGCAGTTGGTTATAAAGCTGAGAGCCCCTCACAGTAGGGTGACCAAATAGAAAGCGTGAAAAATTGGAATAAGAGATGGGTGGTAATAGGCACCTACATAAGAAAAAGCCCCAAATATCAGGACTGTCCCTATAAATTCAGGACATCTGGTCACTCTACTTCACAGAGAACCCTCTATCACCAGTCTCCTTTCTTTAAAACCAGCTCCAGCAACTCAGCCTTTCCCAGCTGCAGCACTATGGTACAGAGCAAGAGGCAGGACCTCAAGTCGGGGGAACCTTGTAATGTGCCCTCAAATAATGTGATCTCTGAGACAGTGTTATGTCTGTACTTACAGTAACTGACTTAATTTATAAGACCTCAGATCTGTTCATGATATAATTAGAAGCTTCCTCCGTGAAGTTGATTATACGACCTGCCTCATCCTCATGTATCAAAATTAACTGATAAGCATCTGGACAAAAGAATTTCCACTTCTGTTACTGTTGTCCAGACTAGCTAGAGATGAGGCTGCTCTTAAAAAAGGATAGAATGTCTCTGACTTATGTAGACAATAAATATTGTTTTCAAACACCCCAGTGTCCATAACCCAGCACTTACAGAGATGGCTTGGAGTGGGTTTGTGACAGAATCACATTCCCTACTGCTAGTGTATTTCTTTGCTGAAGCATTTATCATTCCTTACCTACTTGCACTGATCATCTAGACGCAATCCTAAAAATCTTTACTGATAAATGAATTCCCCATTAGGAAATTTAAGCATGAGATTTTATCAGGCTCTCAATAACCCTGCATGTCAATTCACACTTGATGTTATTGCTTCAAGGCTCTGCCCTGCCCTGTATCTCTAACCTTGCCTCCTATCACGCTGTGCACCTTCCCCCACTTCTTCCATGCTACCAAGGATACAAGCCTTGACAACCTCTTCCAGGCCACTCCTATATATGGATTCCTCCCTCCCCGCCCCCCCAACACCAATCCCCACTTGCCAAACATCATCCTCTCCTAATTGTTGCCCCAGTGTAGGAAAGCACTAACACATGTATTTAACTTTAAGCTTGTGTTTGAGTTCAATTGACTTCAAGGGTCCTAAGCAGATGCTTAAGTTCTTTCCTGAATTGGGCCTTAGGGCCTGATCCAAGACCTACTGAAGTCAATGGGGGTCTTTCCATTGATTTCCTTAGGCTTTGGATCAGCCCCCTAAGCCTTCCTTAAAACTTACTGCCATTCCAACAGCAAAAAGTGAGTTAATTTTAAAAACAATGTGGTGGAGTCTTACTATGTGCTTATTTCAAAGTAGAGTCACCATATAATAGCAATACTAAATTTGCCCTTCTTTAGCTCTTCTCCCCTAACCCCTTATTTGTTCCCCTGCCATTGCATCAAATCTAAAAATTGTGCAGCTGACTGTGTATGGGCACATCCTTGCCTCTATGCAAATACCCACTGAGTTCAATGAACCATCTGAGACCAGTGCCTAGGCATAGTCAGTTGCAGAATCAGGACTTTAGGGCATGTCCATACAGTGGGATAAAATGCTCTACTGGGGTGTGATTTCTAAAGCACACTAACATGTTGCATGTTAATTGGTTAGTGTAGACCCTGATGGTGTGCACTAAAAGTTCCCTAGTGGGCTTTAATATGAAAGCGCACTAGAGACCTTTTAATGTGCCCCAACAATCCTTAAAGGTACCTGCTGCTCACTGAAGTCTGTGGGAGTTAATCACCTAAATATCTTTGAGAATCTGGGCCCATGCCTTTTTATATGCTTTGGTAGAGCCTGTACCACACTTCTGGGCACTGTAAAAATAATGAATAATCATTTCACTTACACAGGAAAGCAAGAAAAAGTTCAGCATTGCAACCCAAAATGGAAGTGCTACAATTAAGACACAAAATTGATGGTCCCACCTGTTTGATTGTGAAATCAAGATATTGCTCAATATTAGTTTCCATTTTGTCCTGAGGGAAAGTGTAATTGTATATGGATAACTTCCTGGTTGCATCAGTGATTGTGGAAGGAAAATCTGAAAATTGGAAAACCCCTAAATAATGTTTGGTCATCTAAAGCATTTGAATGGATGTCATTGTAACAGGATGGTGCCCATCAAGACTTAGCATAAAAATGTAGAACTCTTCTGTGGAGTCACCTTAAAAGTAAGTGCTGGAACCCTGCATCCATAGTAATTTCTTCTGACTTATGCTGACAAATGGATTTTGTTAGTTCCAGCCTATCACTCAGAGTGGGAAGAGATCTAACATAGAGGACATCCTGCAGGTAAGACCTTGGAAAAAGCCAAGCTTAGGAAAAAGATTAAGCTGATGTGTTATTGCTGATTGTTACACACTCTGTTACCCCCTTTGACCCAAGCAGTTAGCCAATATTCAGGGTTTAGTGGGTTGTTTCTGTCAGGAGGAAAAATGGACTATGGAGTCAGGTATTTCTTTGATGCAATCTTGTTTATTTACAGAAAATGTACACAAAGTCTTGTTTCCCTGAACACAGTAGGAATCAAACAACTGGGCACAGTTTCTTTGCTCACAGTTCCAAACCTCTTTCTACCCAGAACTCTGTCCAAAAAGCGCTCTCAGTTTTCTGTCCGTGCCATTCTTCTAGTTCTTTTCTTGTTGTCTGCTTGGCTTTTTGACTGCTTTTCTCTGGCTGCTTCTGAGTTCTTTTCCTCACAGATTCAGACACCTTCATCAAATACCAGCAAAACCCCTCTGCCTACGTAGCTCTGCTTCTGACCAGCCTTGCATGTGGCCCATGTTTTGGGTGGTGGCTCCTATTGTTTCAGCTAACTTACTCCAGGAAGGAGCTTAATTGCTTCTTACATTTATCCTGAATAAAAGACAGCTATCACACCCACCAACTTCAATGAGGGTTCACCCAACCTCCACCATAACATTGCCTATAAAGCTAGACTCAATTTCAAAACTTACACAGGAAACACTTTTACTCACAAGGTGTGATAAAACTGTAGAACTCACTGAGGCCAAGAATTTAACAAGATTAAAAAAGGGATTGGATGTTTATACAGATATCAAGAAAATTCAGAATTATGATTAATGACAACAAAAATTTTGGAAATGATGTTAAACCTCAGGCTTCAGGACTTGAACCAACCTTTAAGTACTAGACACCAGGAAGAGAAGTGTGTGTGAGGCAGGTTACACCACAACTGCAGAGTGCTTACACCTTCCTCTGAAGCATCTTGGACTGGCCTATGAACAGGGCCGGCTCCAGGCACCAACGCAGGAAGCAGGTTCTTGGGATGGCCAATGGAAAGGGGTGGCACGTCCGGGGTCTTCGGCGGCTGGTCCCTCAGTGCCTCTCAGAGCGAAGGAATTGCCACTGAAGGATTAAGTGACATGATGCTGCCAATTGCAGCTTTATATTTTTATTTATTTGTTTTTTTTCTGCCACTTGGGGAGGCAAAAAAGCTGGAGCCGGCCCTAACTGTAAAGGGGTTAACTCACCACTATTGCCTCCTTGTGGCCAGGCATAGCATCTCGCTCCCTGTCAGGTATCTCCTGCAAATGGTCACTCCAGACCTGCGGTGGTCTGCCTCTTCCTGTGACTTGACCCTATGGCCAGGTCACTTTAATGTCTCTCTTCCAGGGTGGTCAAGGAATAAACATTCAAATAAATTGTATTCACAGGTAATAGAGGTTCCCATTCAAGCTGCATCAACATCTGACCCTCCCTTTCCTCAGGGAGAGACTGTTGCGCAACAGTTCACTAGGAGGCTCCTCTCTTCAGGAGCTGAGCTCTGAAGGTCTGCCCTCCTCCATGGTGTGCTATCAATTCTTTCTTTCTTTCTTTAATGGAGAAGCAGACTTGACTGAATAATCTATAGCTGCCACCAACTATCATTCCTAATTACTTTACGGTTTAATATTCTCTCGCTCTGTCCTGTGTCTTTCAGGTAATATAACACCACCTTTCTAATAATGCCTCATTTCCCTGATACTGTTACTAAATAACATAATGTAACTTTTGTTACATTAAGATATTTGAATTCCTCAGAAAGCTTTTCCCTTTATCAAAGCCATTACATATCCATAAAAAGCGATCAATTGTTTTTTCCACCTTACAGAGCACATATAGTCCATCTTTGTGTCTATTTATTAAAAAAAAATTTTTGCTTAAGCCACAATGGTCAGTTAATACTCTAAACAAAAATCACTTCATTTTTCCAATCCAGGCCCTGAAGTATGTTGTTATGGTCAACTCTGGGGCATAACTCAAAACAATAATCTTTTTATTATTTTTTAAACATTTTTTTTAATATTCCTCTTTTAATTTTTTCTGTACTAGGCTTTTGACTTCTTGTTTACTCAAGGTTATTTCTATGTCAATCCTTCCACTTCTTACAGCATTTTTAGTGGCTTTGTCCTCAATTTCGTTCCTTGTCCCAGTATGCCCTGGGATCCAAACTAATGCTCCATGTATCCCTATCTGTACTAACTCTGTTAGAGTAATTCCATTGATTAAATCACTTTTACTTACTGAGACTCCCTTTTTTGATCAATATAAGGGTTGAGTTTGGTTCTGAAGAAATGACTGCTGCTGCTGGTCATATATGCTAGATCCAATTTAATGCTAGCATTATTGCTACTAGTTCAGTTGTCATGACAGCTACAAAATTGGATAGTCTTTTAGATGTTCTAATTCCAAATTTTGGTATAAAATATGCCTTCTCTACTCTTCCTGTCTTTTCTTATTTGAACCTATCTGTATATATTTAACAAAATTGACTCCACTTAGGGCTGGTCTACACTAGGGGAGGGGATCGATCTAAGATACGCAACTTCAGCTACGTGAATAACATAGCTGAAGTCGAAGTCTCTTAGATCAAATTACCTACTGTCCTCACGGTGCAGGATCGACGTCCGTGGCTCCCCCTGTCGACTCCGCTACTGCTGCTTGCTCCGGTGGAGTTCCGGAGTCAACAGGAACGCGTTCGGGGATCGATATATCACGTCTAGATGAGACGCAATATATCAATCCCCGAGAAATCGATTGCTACCCGCCGATATGGTGGGTAGTGAAGATGTAGCCTTAGAGCCTGTTCCTAACCTCTTTCTACCAGAAGCTGGGAATATGCAATAGGGGATAGATTACTTGATGATTACCTGTCCTGTTCATTCCCCCTGGGGCACCTGGCATTGGCTACTGTCAGAAGACAGGATACTGGGCTAGATGGACCTTTGGTGTGACCCAGTATGGCCATTCTTATAACCTTTCTGCCAGTCAGAGTTGGCAGCAACAAGGGCTGGGTTCAGTACCTAGGGGTTTCTTTTCAACAATACAACACAAAACCATCTTGAGCCCTCATCCAGTGACCTAGGACAATTACACACCATCCCCTGGGTGCCTCTAAGAGGCAATACTTCCCCTCTTGCAAGCACAGAGTCTGAGTGTAGCAAAGAAACTTTTAATAAAAGAAGGGAAGTAACCCAGGAACAAACTGGCAAAACGCCACAAACAGGGTTCATAAATATAAACCATGAGCAAAAGACCCACCCCCCAAGTAAATTGGGCAGTGTCCTTTTCCCTCTGGTTCTTAAGTCCAGCAAACAAAAGCCCCTTCTCTTCACACCATTCACAGTTTTTGTCCTGGGTCAATGCAGGCCCAGAGTTCAGAGGTGCATCTGCTGAGGTCACCTCCCTCCCTGGGGGGTGGGAGTGGTAAGAAAGCACCTTACTCGCTCTGCTGTCCAGACATTCACTCACCACTCCTCTTCGCCAGCCACCCTGCTGGCTGATTGGTGATCTGTTCCTCTCTGCCAACTATGCTGCTGGCCAATCACCACACCTCTCCACTAGCCACTTTGCTGGCTGCCCTGCCAGCTGATCACCAATCTGCCAGGATGTTTTCAGGTCTCACCTCTTAACACAGCTCTCAATAATTTCAGCTATTCAGAGGATCCTCAGTGATGTCAGCTCTGCAGTGGAGAAACAAAGGATCAAATGGTGTCTGGGGCCCTTAGACAGGCCCCACACCACAAAAACAAACATCTATCCCCACCTTCTTTCCACTCATTGGGCTTTTGAACTCATGTCCCCTGCCTAGTGAGGGCCATTTAGTTGACAGTGAGTCCCTCAATCAGGGCATGCCAAGCACAGTTCTGCTGCCCTTGATTTCCACAACAAGGATAACAACCCTTTATTACTTCTGCCCCAATAACAAGCAGACTGGGGATCCAACACCAGCCAAAAGTGATCATTTGGGCAAGCAGTCCCATCATGCTGAGCACCTATGCTGTGTGGGAGTGACCACGTAAACAAGATCAGCTCCTGAAGTCCTCTTCCACAGCTCATCACTAGATGTCAGGAGAGAGCTCATTCAGACTCTGCTTACATCCTTATCATTTACATACTAGTATACTTCATTTTTAATACCGCCTGTCTCTTTTTTATCTTAAAGTTTATAAAATAAATGTAAATCTATGTTTGGACACAGAACTTTCCTTTCATAACTAATTTTTGCATGAGTAAAATTTTTGACTTTATTTAGCTTTTCCATGTCCTTCAATTTCTCCACACTTCTCCATACATTAACTTGAACAGCATGTAGAGTTCTAACATCATGTGCTATAGTTTACATTCTTAGTTCCCAACTATCCTCATATATTTGTTTGGTACTTCGGCCCAGAAAGTTAGGCTCAGTAGTTTCGTTTGTAGTGTAACTAGAAGCTACCTATCGCATCCGTATAGGTTGCATAATAAATGCAATACACACAATTTGCAGTACCTGGGCTTATATTAAATCTAATTTTTTTAAATTTCAGTTTTGATGCTGACCCAAAAGCTTGGCAGCTGTGGTCAATAACTGATCTGATTAAGGCTCTTTAGACTATCAGCAGTGTTTTCTTATTTGCTCCTCCAATTAGTCCCAGCAAGACTTTTAAGCAGATTAATCCTCCCTGTACATTTATCTTTGACATAGTCTGTATGATCTTTCCAAAGTAATTTAGTATCAAGTAAAAAGCAACAAAGAGCCCTATGGCACCTTAACGACTAACAGATGTATTGGAGCATACGCTTTCGTGGGTGAGTACCCACTTCGTCAGACGCATGCGGTGCCACAGGACTTTGTTGCTTTTTCAGATCCATACTAACAGGGCTACCCCTCTGACACTTAGTATCAAGTATTACTCCGAGGAATTTAAACCTTTTAACAATATCTACTTGTTCTCCATACAGATACAGTTTATGTTCCTTTGTACCTTCCTTTTCTGTAAAGAGAACTTTGGTTTTAGCAATGGAAATTTCGAAACCTCTTGTATTTTGCGAGTCAGAGATCTCTTGTAACACATTGTTGATTCTCTTTTTTGCCACCTTAGTATTTCTGTCCCCAACCCGTACAGCACAATCATCTGCAAATAGTTTGACTCCTACCCCAGCACTTATTTATTTTAGCAGATCATTTATCATAATATTAATTGATTGGGCTGATAACACTTTCCTGTGGTGAACCATTTAAAAAATTATATATATTCAACATAACTTTCCCAATTCTGACCTGCATGGTCCTTTTATTAAAAAATTCTCTAATCCACCCATATATTCTTCTTTCTATCCCTAGAGCACCTACTTCATACAACAAGCCTTCCCTCCACCTCATGTCATATGCCTTTCAAAATAATTATATCTTATTTTTGAAAATTTCAATTTCTAATTTAACGGTGTGATCAGTGGTGCATCTTCATCTCCTAAAACCACTCTACACCTTATCTATCATGCCATACTTTTTGAAATACGCAACCAATCTTTCATTCACCATTCTCTCCATAATTTTACCCAGGCAGGCTGCAAGGGGAACTGGTCTATAAGTATCAACTTTTGTGGATAATTTGTCAGGTTTTCATATTGGAATTACTACTGCATGTTTCCACCTTATCATATGTTTTTCCCATATAGAGTCATATAATTCCAAGAGAAATCTCAAACTGCTTTTAGAGAGCTATTTAAATATTCTGTTGCATACCCGGAGACATATTCTTGCTGATACCAATAGATTTCTCAAGTTCCCACATACAAAACCATTCATTCAGTATAGTATCTTCATGTTTACTTCAACTGCATAATAGATCATGACTCTCTTCAATGAATTGTCTTTTAATATGGTTGAAAACTACATTTTGATTTTCACCATTACTCATCCCCTCAAAAAGTTGCTGCCAAAACTTCTGTTCTCTTGTTATCAGAACTTCAAATTATTTTGTCAGTCCCAATAAGAGCTGGGATGTGACTACTCTTAGTCTGAATTCCATTCATTCTTCTAATTTGCCTGTATATTTCTGATTTCTTGGTATCTTTATTTATCCATCTGCAGTACTTCGTCTAACTCTTTCTTGGACTTTTAAAAAATATAATTCTTTATGCTATTGCCTTACTTCCTTTATACTTCATTAGAGCTCCACTTTCCCCCCCGCCCCCACCCTTCATATAGGCTTTATTCCTTTCTTTAATCAACATTTTGCATTTCTCATTCCACCATGGAAGTGAGTTTTCAGTTTTGGGATACTTCAGAATTTTACGTATGGCTACAGTAGCTGTTGCTATTAATCCTTTTAGCACATTATCACTGAAATTCTCTGTGTCATCACTCACACAGTGATCATTCACAAATTCAGTACATTTACTGTTAGCTTTCTTAAAATTCCAGGTGGGTACTTTTTCATTACATGCAATCTTACCTTGCCCTTGAATAGTAATAAATGTAGGGAAATGATCACGCCGCATTCCCTCTTCCTTATTTATTTCCCAATTGCATCTCCTTGCAGTACCTCCTGTTATAATTCCCAGGTCTAAGCAAGAAAAACTAACATCCGCTGCATTAAATTTAGTTGGGGTGCCATCGTTTCAAACTGCTAGATTGTTTTCATCAATGAACTTTTCAAAGCATGCACCATCGTTATCCATTGTCATACTGCCCCACAATTTATTACGACCATTTAGGTCACCACATATAATATATGGCATTCTTCACTATTTCTTGTAACTCGGAGCATTCTAATTTCCCACATTAGTTATAGATATTATATTTGAGATGTCTTCGTTCTCTACTTCCAAGTTGTTTTCCCTTTCCCTTATGAAAGTACAAACCTTTCCTCCTCTTCCTAGTTTACAGTCTTGTCTAAAGGCAATATACCTGGGAATTTTAAAAGCAAGCTTTTTAACCAACCATGTTCCTGGCTACATATGAAATGTAGTTTAGCTTTCATTTCCAGGATATTTTCCTTTAGTTCTTGACCATGTGCTATCACACTCTACATATTCCAACAAAAGATTGTGATCCCCATATTAGTCATATTTCACCATTAACCTCATTCAAAATCACATAGATTCAATCCATTGACAGATTGGTAACATACAAACAGTTTTCCACTGCCCTTCATTTTTTCTGATTTTTTCCCACGTTTGTGATATGTGATATATCACTTCTATCAAAAATACTATAACCCTTTCTTTTCCCCACTACTAGCATATTATTGCCTATTCCTTCCATAATGTTTATCATATTCTTTATAGAGTGAGGTTGTGTCTGCAGTTCCTCTTTTCTTGTGTTGATTTTCATTTCCTTATGTTTTGAAATGAAACATGTTTTGAGAGTCTCCATACAGCTTCCACATAAGTAGGACCTTACCAAATTCACGGCCATGAAGAATGCATCTAGGACCATGAAATCTGGTCTCCTCCCATGAAATCTGATCTTTTGTGTGTTTTTACCCTATACTATGCAGATTTCATGGGGGACACCAGTGTTTCTCAAATTGGGGGTCCTGACTCAGAAAGGAATTGCAGGGGAGTCACAAGGCCATTTTAGGGGAGGTCGTGGTACTGCCCCACTTATGTCTTTGCTGCCTGCAGAGCTGGGTGGCTGGAGAGCAGCTGGAGAGCAATGGCTGCTGGCCAGGATACCAGCTCAGAAGACAGAGCTGCCAGCAGCAGCAGCACCATGAGTGATGCATGAACTGCTGGCTGGGGGAGGCTAGCTCCAAGCCCACCCCTACTCCTTACACCTGAGGTATCACCCCTTACGCCTCCCACCAGAGCCAAGGCCCTCCATGCGCCCCACCCACTGGAACCCAGAACCACCCTCCCTACTCGGCCACCAGCCAAATCCTGCAGCTAGCTGGCCACCAGCCAAATCCTGCAGCTAGCTCCCCCCCAGCCATAAAGGAGCACTGGGAGGGCAGGTGGCCATGGCCCTAGACCCGGAGCACGGGAGGTATGCGGATCCACCCTCCCCAGCCTGGGGTGGGGCAGGCGGCTGCCAGCCACAGCCTCCCCAGCTCCAGAGCACAGGAGGGTGGGCAGCGTGTGGCCCCAGCCTCCTCAGCCCGGGGAAGTGGCCAGTCCCAGCCTCCCCAGCTCCAAGGCATGGGAAGGTGGGCGGTGCAGAGCCCCAGCCTCAGTGGAGCACTGAAGAGCTGGACTGGAGCTAGAAGACTGGAGCCGCACACAGGGAGTGGTCACAGCAGGGGGTGGCATCACACCTGGCTGTTTGGGAAGCAAAGCCACCTGCAGCCTATGTGACCCACTGCCCATCAGCAGTGCAGAAGTAAGGATGGCATGGTATGGTATTGCCACCCTTACTTCTCCGCTGCTGCCTTCAATACCACACCATGCCATCCTTACTTCTCCACTGCTGCTGGCGGTGGCTCTGCCTTCAGAGCTGGGCTCCCAGCCAGCAGCCTCCGCTCTCCAGCTGCCCAGCTGCAGCAGCACAGAAGTAAGGGAGCAGTACTGCAGCCCCCCTACAGTAACCTTGTGACCTCCCTCAAAAAACCTCCTTTTTGGGTTAGGACCCCTACAATTACCGTGAAATTTCATATTTAAATAGATGAAATCAGGAAATTTACAATTTTTAAAATCCATTACCAGGAAATTGACGAAAATGGACCATGAATTTGGTAGGGCCCTACACATAAGATATGTTATCAACAATTTTTGTCTTTTGTATCTTTTTGGTTTGTCTTGATGCAATACACTCTCTATATGCCAGACTGTGATTACTACCATAGTTACTACACTTGACCTCTGCCCATTCTGTACAATTTTCATAGGAATGTTCCCCCCATCACATTCACCACATCTCATTTTCCCTTTTGCGAATATTTCCTCTATGCCCATACCATTGGCACTTATAACACCATCGAAGGGTGGGGGGTATATGTCTTGGTTTAGAATATCTGAAATTCTAGTGTTACTTTTTCAGGTAGAGTCCTTCCCTTAAATATAATTGGTACTGCTGTTGATGGTCTGCTTTCTCCTCCTCGTTTACTAATTAGTCATTTACTTACTAACATTTTAGCTTCTGTGCTTTCTATTATCTCATCATTGGTCAATTCTAATGGCACTCCATATATTACCTCCTTCATTTCAGTCCAATTCTTTGGTAGCTGGCAACTTATTTTAACTTTCCTTAGTGTTTTAGCTTTTAGCAGGTTATTAGTCTGCTCTTTGTTTTTACGTTCAGTTAAAAGATCCCCATCTCACAGCCTCCTGGCTCTTATTATATCCCCTGTAACTTTTTTAATCCAGTCAGCTACTTTCACAGCGTTAACATCAACTAATCTTATTTCTTTGGGAAGTAATCTTACAGTTATAACATTTTGATTTATTTCCTTCCTCAGATTTGCTTTTTTGCGAATGTCGTCATCATCTGCTTCTGCTTCTACTCTTTTCTTTTTTCCCCTCCTGCGTTGTAACCATTTTCCCTCTCTAAGAGGCTCTTCTTCAGCTTCCAGAGTGACTTCATTTGGGGTCAGAAAGTCTGCCATCTCAGCAGCCAGTCTATCAGCCTAGCCAACCTCCTGCCATCTGCTTCTTAAGCTCCTCCCTCCAATCCTGACATTTCACACAAGTGTAACAGGGCAGAGCTATCTGAATCCAGCTCATTAACCCCAGGTTGTTCAGTGTGGGTATCTCCTGGCTTCTATCAGAGACAGGATACAGGACTAGATGGTAGTTGCATCTGATCCAGTATGCCAATTTCTCTGTTCCTAACTCCAGGAAGTTTGGACCATATATGGTGTACATAGACTTTCTTCAGAGCAGAGCAATCCTGTCACTCATCCAAAATTACCTCAGGAATTCTACAGAAACCAGGACATCTTCACAAAGCTTTTGGGTTGCCTCACTGGCTCCTTATTACTCTTGGACATCTCCTACCTACCGCTCTTGGGATCTACAGAGTGAAGGAGGGAAAAAGGATACATTGACTCCAAAAGAGTCAGCATTTAATTTGTTTTAAAGCTTTAATTAAAAAAAAAAAAACTTTCTAGCCCTTGTGGTGGTGAAGATACTCTTCCAATTGCGAGCCCAAGGCAATGATGGCTGAGTCTGTGACATGCAGCCTGAAATATTACAGAGATCTCGTTTTACCCCTTGGCACTGTTATGGGTCTAACTTCTGTAAGGTTCCAGTCATGTCACTATCACCAAATCCTGTACATGGTTGGGGTGAGAGTCACTCCCTTGCAGAGGGTCAGCTCAAGAACTGGGTGCTATTTATGTCCTGTATCCTTAAAAAACATTAGTGCTTTTTTAATATTGCCCCATTTTCCTAGTACTCTCATCAATCCTTTCAGTTCTTCATAAAGAATCTTTCTTTCCATATAAGTCTCCCTGCATCACCATAGCACATGTTCAATGGTTTCTCTAACTTTGCATATTGCTCACGACTTGTCTATGTGCATATTTAGTAGATATAAATTACCATTCTGGACACAGTGACCTGTTCACACTCTAAATATGGTCACTGGGTCTCTTCTGTCATAGCTGTGAAGCAAAATATTATCCTCAAGTTTAGGACATATTCATAGAACTTTTGTTCATTTTTCTCTTTGGTCCATGTTTCTTGCCAATCCTTCTTAGGTTCTTTATCAAATTTTTGAAGTCCTGGGTACTCAGAGGAATCTTTATATCAACCTCATTTTTTAAGAGATTTTTTGCTGATTTATCTGCCATTTCATTGCCAGGTATCCCAACATGCACCAGAATCCACGCTGTTACTATAGGTATATCTAATTATACTATCTCCACAGTTAAGAACAATATTTCATTGATTAAGTCATTCCTGCTTTCTGAAGTTCTTCAAGATGTGTTGCTCATGTGTATTCCACAGTAGGTGTGTGGGCTCGCCACGTGCACTGGTGCTGGAAGTTTTTCTCCTAGCAGTACCTGTAGGGGGAGCAAACCCTGGAGGGGCACCACCTTGACGTGCTATAAGGGGCGCTGTGTGCTCCTCTACTCTCAGTTCCTTTTTGCTGCCAGTGAAGATGCATTGGAACTTTGCAGCTCCAGCTTGTGTGCAGCTAGTCCTTAGTGTTCTTCTAGTACCTGTAGTTACTTAGCTTTCAAGTTAGTTCAGTTAGTTAGAGTGCCCAGGCTGGGACATGCCCCGAGCCCCAGGTTTTAAGTCGTGTGACACTTGCAGGCATTCTATGCTGAGGAGTGACCCACACGCAGACTGTTTACGCTGTTTCAGTGAGACTCATATCAGTGATCATTGCAAGATCTGCAAGTGATTCAAGCCCTGGACAAAAAGAGAAAGGGATATTTGATATTTGATGGAGTCAGTGCTGACCCCGGCTCCGACACGCCACTCCGAGATGGCACCAGGCACCGAAACGTTGGCACACGGCTATCCCCGTGCGTCTTTGTCCAGTCGGCACCGCTTCCCATACTCGGGGCATAAGAGGGCCAAGAAGACGCCCTCTTCGCAGTGGTACCGTGGTGCACCAGGGGCAGAGGCTAGGCTTGCATTGGGCAGTCCTCGATCCCCTTCGGCCTCTAGGCCACCAACTCACGCTGAGCAAAGCAACCCGGCTGCATCGGTCCAGGCCTCTCCGGATATCCGGATGTCTTCCACACGGGAGGCCTTGCAAGCAGCCCATGATGTCTTGTCTCTGCCAGTGCCTGGAGCACCACCAACATTCGTCCCACACTCCAGAGGAAAGCCACCGCTGGGCTCCCCGCAGTCGCCCACATAGTGGTACCAGTCGCGGTCAAGGGAACATTCCTGGCGCCGTTTGCCGTCCAGGGCAGAGTCCACGTGGATCGCCCTCAACGCCCGGCAGGCTCTCTGGCTGGGTGCCATGGACCTGGAACTCCAGGCACTGCTCCATGTCGGGGAGCGTGCACCTACGGGATCGAGGGGGATGTTGCCCAAGGTCACAGTCCAGAAGGAGTTACCATAGCCGGTCATGGCATAGACATCGTTGTCGCTCCCGCTCGGAGTCCCATTCGAAGTCTCCTCCACAGTACCCCCTCTGTAGTCCTGGGCATCGATTGCTGGCACTGCGCCGTCTCGGGTCCGCCCGTCGGATTCATTCCAGGAGCAGTAGCTACTGTCGGTACCAGTCCTCCGGGTCCAGGTCATGGTTCCATGGATGACATTGTTCCCAGCACCGCCGCTCCTCCCGGTCTCGATGCAGCGAAGACTCGATTGTCAGCCTGACCTCGGCTAGGAGCCATCCCTCCGTTGGCCAAGCCAGCCAGGCAGAGCAACCTGGGCCTTCAGTGCCACAGCAGGTTAAGTGGCACCAGCCCTCGTGGCTGGCCCAATGGTACCAGTGGGCACCATGGTCCCCGGCACAGCCCCATGTGGGTCCACGCTTGGTGGCTGGGGCTTCGAGACACCGTCGGCCTCCCTCTCCAGGCCCCCACGTAAGACATCAGTGGAGTGTATGTCTTCGGTGCCATGCCTGGAGGCCAACCAAGTGGTGGAACCTCTGGTGCCTACAGACACCCAAAGCTCGGTGCCGGCCTCCTCGCCCTCCCAGGAAGTGGCAATAGCGGCCCATTCCCCTTCAGTCCCACAGGAGGACTTTTGGGCCAACCAGGACCTCCTTAAAAGGGTGGCATCTAACCTCCACCTCCAAGCTGAGGATGTGGAGGAGCCCTCGGATTCCCTGTTTAATGTGCTGTCCTCTTCCACCCCGGGCAGGGTGGCCTTGCCCCTCTATGAAGGGATGGCAAAAATCTCGCATGCCCTGTGGCAAATGCTGGCCTTATTGGCTCCCATATCTAAGAAGGTGGAGCGCAAGTACTTTGTAGCAGCTAAGGGACATGAGTACCTGTATGTCCACCCAGTGCCCACTCCCTTGTGGTCGAGTCAGTCAACCACAGGGAGCAGTAGGGTCAGCCGGTCCCTACCTCAAAGAATAAAGACTCAAGGAGACTGGACTTGTTTAGAAAAAAGGTTTATTCATCCTCGAGTTTCCAGTTGCGTAAGAGGAAAATTGCATATAGTGAAAATTACCATAAAGTACAGTACATACAGTATACACTAGAACAGGAGTCCTCAACCTATGGCATGCATGCAAAAGGTGGCATGCAAGCCAATTTTTGTTTTAATGGCAGGCTGCGGGTCCCGGCTGCCACTGAGCCTGCTGCTGACTTGGGGTTCTGTTCACTCAAGCGGCAGTGGGCTGAGTAGGGCCAGTAGTGGGCCAGCTCCTGCCAGCTGGGGTCCCGACGGCTGGCCTTGCTCAGCCCACTGACAATCTGCGATTCCAGCTGCTGGCCCTTTGCCAGCCAGGGTTTTGGCCACCGGCTGGCCTGGGTGAATGGCAGGAGGCTGAGCAGAGTCGCCGGCTGGGACCCTGGCTGGCAACTGTGTGAACGGAACCCCAGGCTCGCAGCAGGCTCAGCAGTGGCTGGGACCCGCAGCCTGCCATTAAAAAAAAAAAAATCAGCTTGTGTGCCACCTTTGGCATGCATGCCATAGGTTGAGGACCCCTGTTCTAGTGTATACGGTGTATACTGTACTTTTTAGTTATTTTCACTATATGCGATTTTCCTCTTACACGCTGACCTTAGAACCTAACCCCCATGTAAGATGTGACTCCACTGTATTCATTTTTGAAAATTTATAATAAGCGATACTCCAGGGGATGCACAAGATGGAAGTTTCACCTAGGGTGCAAAATATCCTTGCACCGGCCCTGGATACTGTGTCAGCTGATCCCCACAGTCTCCAACTTACCTGGGCAGTACAGCAGACATGGCCCTGCCCACCAGCTCCCCTCCACTCCCTAGCCCACCCATCACTTGCCTCCCCCCCTTAAGGCTTAGCCCTCTTACTTTAAAAAATGATTGTTTGCCCCTTTCCCCCTGTCAGGCTTTTCTGGCAGCCCTGTTGCCAGGTATCCAGTTTTAGACTGGAAACTCCAGTAGAAAACAGGACCTGAGTGTCTGGTTAGCAGTGTTGACTGGAAACTAAATGTCTAGTTATAGGAGTAACCACATTAGTCTCCGCTCCTCCCACTCCCAACACCCCCCCGCCCCCGCCCCAGAGGGCTAGAAGAGAACCTGTCCTGCTGCTGTGGGAGAAGGGGCAGCTCAGTGCAGAGAGAGACAAAAACAATGGACTAGAATCAGGTAGGTAACCACTCTATGTGGGTGGGTGGGAGGAATCCTGTTTACCCCATCCCCAGCCCTGCTGTGCTTGCAGTTTACCCCGACCCCTCCCTTGCTCCAGAGACCAACCCTAGCTCCTGCCCCATTGTGCTTTTACCCCCGGCCCTTTTTACAATCATTCCCAGGGGGCCCACAAATATGTTTGGCACCGGGCCTACAAAAAGTTAATCCGGCCCTGCCCAGCACGAGTGGTCTCTCCACCCAGAAGTGGTTCACCAGCTCTTCCAACTGTGGGGAACTTCCCAGGTGGACCTGTTCGTGACCTGGCAGAACCAGCGTTGTCCCTGCTTCTGCTCCAGGGGGAGTCTGGGGAGGGGGCGCCATCTCAGACGCCTTCCTCCTGTTCTGGTTGGGCTGGTTCCTCTGTGCTTTCCCCCCGTTTCCTCTGATCAGCAAGGTGCTGGAAAAGATAAAGACAGACAAGGCCCAGGTCCTGCCAATCGCCCCAGCATGGCCCAGGCAGCATTGGTACGGGATCCTCACAAACCTGGTGATCACCCAGCCGCGGACGTTGCCTTCTTGCCTGGACCTGCTTTCGCAGGACAGGGGCTGCCTCCTCCACCCCATCCTAGCAGCTCTTCATCTCACAGCATGGCTGCTCAGTGGTTAGGTAGGGAGGAAAGGACATGCTCGGAAGGGGTCCAGTGTGTCCTCTTGGAGAGCAGATGGCCCTCCACATGCCGTGCCTACTTGGCAAAGTGGAAATGGTTCTCCTCATGGGCAACTGAGAAGGGGGTTTCCCTGGTGGCCGCCCCAATCCAGCTGATCCTGAACTACCTCCTGCACCTTAGAACCCAGGGCCCGGCACCCTGGTTCATCAGGGTGCATCTCGCAGCCATCTCGGCCTTCCACCCACTGGTACAGGGCCACACGATATTTTCCCATGCCCTGATGGGCTGGTTCCTCAAAGGGCAGGACCACATTTTCCCATGTGCTAGCCCCCCAGTTCCGCAGTGGGAACTGAATCTGGTGGTGTTCCGCTTCATGGGACCTCCATTTGAACCCCTGGCCATGTGTGAATCCCTCTCATGGAAGGTGGTGTCCCTAGTGGCGATTATGTCAGCTAGGCAGATCTCAGAGCTTAGGGCCCTGACATCTGAGCCCCCATACACAGTTTTCCATAAGGACAAGTTCCAGCTCTGCCCACACCCTGCATTCCTCCTGAAGGTGGTCTCCACCTTCCATATGGGCCAGGACATCTTCCTGCTGGTCCTCTGCCCCACGCCACATGTGTCCAGTGATGAGCACTGTCTGCACACGCTCAACATGCGAAGGGCTCTGGCTTTCTACCTCAAGCAGACCAAGCCATTCAGAAAGTCCTCACAGCTGTTTGTAGCCTTGGTTGAGAGCATGAAGGGCTGGCCGATCTCCACGCAGTGACTCTTCAGCTGGGGAGGTGCTCGCCCTACAGGTACTGCTGGGGGAAAACGTCCAGCACCGGTGCATGTGGTGAGCATGTACACCTACTGTGGAATAGACATGAGCAACACATCTCGAAGAACACTAGTTACGAAAAGTAGCTGTCTTTTCCCTTTCTGATCACCATTATACCCAATAAAAAATCAGATAGGATAGAAGCTGTAGCTCAGCTTGTCCAGGCCAGTGCCAACACATGCCTGCCAATTCAGCTGCCATAATGGCCACAAAATTGGATAGTCTCATAGACCTTAATTACCCACTCCCCTTTTTGAGCTGGCTGGCTCTCTTTTAAGCTCCTCCTCCATTTGGAACAGGCTCTGCAGGTGCAGCAGAATGGAACTACCTGGACCCAGAACTGCTCCTTAACCCCTTCTGTCCCAGTGTGAGGTTTATACACCCCCTCACAAATCCACACTTAAGTCAGTGGAGTCACACAGGTATAAAACTAGGGTAAGCAAGATAAGAATCAGCCAAAACTCACACAACTGGCACATTGTTGGTAGTATTTAGCTGAAGTCTGGTCACACTTACACCCTTCTCTTCCAATTTAACTATTGCCATCAGTACAGTTACTCTCGATTTAGGCTGTGATCCTGCAAACACTTATGCTTGTGCTTAACACACGTGTCTGAAGTTCAGCATGTGCATAAGTGTTTGCAGGATCGGGGCCCTGCACATGTAAGGAAGATTAGAACCAGGCTGTGTAGTTTCTTCGGGATACCTGTGCAGAACTCCTGTTAGTACCACTAGGAGAGATGCCCTCCCAGGGAGGAAATATAGGTCTTAGAATGAGATCATGCTGCAGTGGTTATGTTCTGCATCTATCAGCAGCTTTCTAGGCTCTTGTGTTTTCACATGTGTGAATTACTCTTCGGTGGACGGTAGGATTTTTTTTTTTATGCACATAAATTTTGCATTAACTTAAAAAATGTATTTTACCTTTTATGCTTTTCCTTCATGTTCCCACATTCTCTTCAGTTGGGTGACTCAAGAAAAGAAGTGGCTATTCAGTAAGCACTGTCAACCCCATAAAATAGTAATTTTATTTGTCACAGTCAATATATGATCCAATGATAAAGTTGATCTTGTATTTCTGGGTCCTTTCTGTGTTTTTATTGTCATTATTCATAGGTAATACATATGGTTGAGCAATATCTTATGCACATTTCTTATCATAGCATCACTGTAATATACTGTATAATCTGTACGATAACTACCTATAAAGGCAAATAAACAGTGAAATTCTGGGGTCTATTCCTAGCTCTGCTACTACTTGTTCTGTGAGCTTGGACAAGTCACTTAACTTCTCTGTGCCGCAATGTTCCCCCTCTATAAAACAGGAATAATACCTCACTACCTTAGAGGGCTGTGGTAAAGCTTAATGCTTGCAAACTAATCTTTAAAAGATCCTTAGCTGAAAGCACTAGATATGGTAGGCAGACCTCAGATTTGCTTTGTCTAAATAAACATTTTAAAGCTTTTTATATATATATATATATATATATATGGATATATACCTAACTCATAGAATTGGAAGGGACCTTGAAAGGTCATGAGTCCAGTCCCCTGCCTTCACAGCAGGACCAACTACCGTCCCTGACAGATTTTTTTGCCCCAGATCCCTAAATGCCCCCCTCAAGGATTGAACTCACAACCCTGGATTTAGCAGGCCAATGCTCAAACCACTAAACTTAACAAAACTTAACATTAATAGAAATGTTTTCAGATTTAGTCTGAAATAATTGTTCAGTCAAAACATTTTTCTTAATTTAAACAGCTCCTAGTAGCATTTGCAACTCAAACATTGAAACGTGCTAGTGCAAGGCACACAAAACTGACTAGAAACACACCGGTATAATTTCACTGCTCCGTGAAGGGAAAAGCAAGAACTAAGTATACACAAGATCTGGTGAAACATGAATTAGATTCTAAAAATTATTTCCATTTTAATGCTCTAAGCTAGCAGTTCCCAAACCAGGGTCCGGCATTACAATGAATCACCTGGAGCAGGCTTGTAAAAGCAATGGCAAACAAAAGGGGTGGAGCCAACATAGCTGCTTCGCTACCAGGCATTGCTATCTGAGAGGAAACAGAAGGCTCCCTCAGGGATGAAAGCTGCCAGTGGGATAGGAATGTCCAAGGGCGAAGGTAACAGTATGTATGGGGATGCGGACAATGCCGCATAGCATGGCTGGAGAAGAAGGGAAGGCAGAGAGCAGGAAGATATAGGCAGAAAAAGTGGAGGACCAGACACCTGGGAAGTATAAAAAGGGCCAGACAGTAGAAGAGCATGTTCACCAGAGCAAGAGAAGATGAAATGAAGAGCAAAAGAAACTAGTAGTTCCACTCCTGGTCTGCATCTAAGCTGCTCATCACCCATAAGGATAGGGACAAAGGTGGTTTTACAGTCCCCCAAATAAGCCAGGAACTGGGCCAGCCCCCAATACAGAGTAGTCTCAGGGCTGTTTTAATTTAAAACCAAGTTTCGTCCCTGTGGTCCACTATGGCAGCTGGAAATTGCCATGGTGTAGGGATGTCCAGGGAATGCCCTGTACATCAGGGGGTGGTGGAATAAGGAGCCCTACATCACAGGGAGTCCCTCACACTGCATGAGTTACCTTCCCCTGTATGAGGGGGCAGGCACAGATTGACAGAGCTCCATTAATATTAATCAAAATCAACGTCTCTCAGTGCATTGTTGTAGGATCAATCTGCAACAATGGGTGAGTGGTAGTTGCTTTCTACTGCAGAAATCCATTAGTTGGTTTAGCACAGGGCTCAAACATGTTAAAAACAAAGTACACTAAAAACAGCGGCTGAATCCAGATATCTTACAGCTCGTCGGTGCTTACACCAGCTCAAGATCCTAGGATTATAACTGACCACTGGAAACCAGCAAAGATCCAGTTTAACTGACCTAAGCTAGTTAGTTTCAGCTCTGCTCACAATAAACAGCTTTCTTTGAGATAAGTCTAGATTTCACCTCTTGCCAGGCATAATGACCTCAGTTAGCCTCAGGAGGTGAAAGGATGTCAGCAACAGGCCAGGCCAGTATGTGTGCATGTACACAACTTGGGTGTGCACTTATTGTGCCTCAACACACCCAGGGTGTGAGTAGACTGGCTGCATAAAACTCACCCTGTGCTTCTTATTGAACTTATTAAATCATTTAATGGGGAGTTGGGCGGGCGGGAAGAAGCCTTTAAAATCTAATACATTAATGACAGATTAATCGACCCAGGAGAATAGTCGTAAAGTAAAGTGGTATATAAAATAAAACGTAATTAAATACAAATGAATATTAAATAATAAAGATCAAAATGCAACATAAAATTAATTCATTCCTGTGCAGAGGGCCAGCACAAGCTTCAATTCTTCCTCCTGAGCCCAGTTCTGAGACCTGGAGTGGAACATAAGTGGTGCATCAGGTCCTCAACCACAGGGTGAATTTCAGCCATTTGACAATACTCTTTGAACGGTAACTGCACAGTCTAATCACAGTTGAACAATGAGACAGTACGAGAAACACTGAAATGCTGCTTATGGCTAATAAAGACCAGCAGAAATTGTCGTAGCTCCTTTTTACATCATCTGAGGATCTACCCCCTAGTGTTTAAATCCCTACTATTGAAAAGCCTTGTCCCTCATTTTCTCTGCTATCCACCCCTTGGCAGCTCTGCTCTGAGCTAGGTCTCACACACTCATGACAGGTCTACACTTACAAAGCTGCAGTGGTGATGCTGCGCCACTGTAGCTGTTTAATGAGGATGCTCCTATGCCAACAGGAGAGCTTCTCCTTTCGGCGTTGTTAATCCACCTCTGTGAGAGGTGATAGCTACGTCGAAGCGAGATGCTCTCCCGTCAACATAGCACTGTCTATATCAGCGGGTTAGGTTCGTATACCTGTGTCGCTCAGGGGGGTGGATTTTTCACGCTCCTGAGCAACATAGTTATACCGATGTAAGTTTGCAGTGTAGACGTGACCCAAACAGGTAACGCCTGCCCCCAGCAACTCAGCTGGCTGGGGAGCAGCATCTTGAGCAAGACTTGAAAAAGGGAAGCCACAGTCATGGCTCAATGAGTAACCAAAGCAAGACATTCTTCCAGAGCCCTGCTCCTGATCTGGTGAGTGACTGCAGGACAGCAGCATCTTTCTTTCACAAAGCATTGCTCAGTCTGCTGTTGCTGAGGTGAGAGAACAAAGCAAAGAGAGGAACAGGAGAGCCTCACAATACAGATTCATTAATTGTAAAGGTTTGGGATTTTGTAATCAGTATTGTTTGACAAAGCACATTTGGATGTGGCATGGTGACCTGCCTGGTGAACAGGCTTTGTAGTTCCAACTTCCACATTTATTTGGTAGAAATCACTGGCTAAAAGCCTCCTGAGACAATCAGTTTGTATTTTATGGCCAAAATCATCATGTATTGGAATGAATAAACAAAGCATACAGTGCTTAGAACAATGGGGCTATAACAGTGTAACTTATTTGATGATCCCAAAGCATTTTTCAAATGTTAAACAAACCTCACTACCCCCTGGGGGGCAGGTTAGAGAAAGGCAGCCAGGAGAGGGTAGTTCCTTTTCACTTAGTGTGTTTTTTCCATTGGTCTGCTCCCGTCCACCCTTCTGAGTGAGAGGTGAAGAGAAACAGGGGCCACAGACGCTGAGGCTCTCATTTTAAAGTGCAGCTCTGCTCTGAACAGCAACTGTAAAAATGGCACCTTCTAACTCCCTGGGTTTGCTCCCTGGATTAAATCCTTACCACACTGAAGTCACTGGAGTTTTGCCATTGCCTTGTGTGGGGCCAGGGTTCCCCCCGGTGTATTTAAATACATCTCTGCTGATTTTACTGACAAATAAGCTGTTGCTATTTTATACTCCTGAGAGCACAGCAGAGGCAACACAAACTTCATTTGTAACTAAATTCCAATTATGGGGCCAGCTGCTGCCCTCATGTGCACCATGCAACCCCACTGAAGACACTGGAACTGCACAGGTTTAACAGAGACCAGAACTTGGCCCATGGAGTTTTTATTACTAGTAATGACAACGAGCCAGAAAGAACCCAGCTTGATTCTCCAAAATCAGGTTGAGTGTGCTGGGCGAGTAGTAACAAAAAATAAATGTTTTACTTGTACACCAAGCACATTGGCTGGGGAAGTCACTGAGACTGCGTCCTCCTGGAACCATGTTTCAAAGAAGAACTTCGCTTTAACATTACACAGTTAAGAGTGCTATGGTTTCCTTATAGACACATATTCACTCTTCCTCTTCTCTTTTCCCAGTCCTGTATCTTCAGGCAACAGACAAAAAGGACATGACTTGGAAAAAGAAAATCTATTTGCTTTATTTCTTTTGATCTTCAGACATGCTCATCCCCGGCTCTAGGTGCCCTGGCAAGGGTTAACAATACAGAGTGAGATTTCCAAATGCACTCAGTATTGGCTTAACTCTGCTCTCATTGAAGTTCATGGGTATTTTGCAATTCACTTTAGCAGGAGCAGAGTTGGGCCAGTTGCAAGTGCTTTTCAAACTCCCCTCCACAGTCCACAACAATGAATAAAACCAAAAATAAAACAGTGGCAATCCCACCTGACAGAAAGCAGCCAACCCACTAGAAAATCTCACACATCCCAACCCCTCAGCTCTCGCATGACCTCAAACATCTCAGCCCTCCTCACAGGCCCATTCCAAAAGGTGGGCTTTAAAAAGGTCAATAAACATGGATTACTTTATTTGAAGAGGGGAGTGAATTCTCACACCTACACATCCCTTCCAGCAACAGCCACTACAGGCTGACAGGGCAGCTTGGTAAAACGGAGTGAGATGGGTTAAGATTTTGCCTCTTAAGATGAGGAGTGGCGCCAGGGTTTCTGGTGCCCTAGGCAGAATTTGGGGGCAGCATTTTGCGCGCTCCCCCTGGGGCGCGCGGGAGCTTCCGGTTCTGCTCCCCTCGCACCGCTGAAGAAGGACCCTCCGCCGAAATGCCGCAGGCAACAGCAGCAGTCATTGCCGAAATGTCGGCGGTAGCTCAATTGCCTGCCATTGTTTTCCGCGGCATGTCGGCGGAGGGTCCTTCTTCGGCGGCGCCATGGGAAAGGAACGCAAAACTCCTGCGTGCCCCACGGTGAGCGTGCAAAATGCTGCCCCCGAATCCTGGCACCCTAGGTGACCATCGGCCCTGCTTAAGACGATCTGGTGTACTTGGTATAATTGACTGACTGTAGCAATGTGGACTCATCCCTGCGGCGCCTCCTGCTGGTCTCTTGCGGGAATTAGCTTTCCAGCCATTGCAGTGCCCTCTGCAGGCCAGTGTCCTGCTACTGCTTGGCCCCCGTGTCCCTCCCGGACCTAGTGCCCTGTTATCTGGGATGCTGCTCCCTGGCAGTAACCCCTTTCTCTTTGGGTCTCTCCTTCCCAGGAAACCCCCCCACTATTCCCATGTCACCTCAGTTTAAGGCCACTGCCAGTCATTATCTAGCCCCCGTGCCCTGGGGCAGACTGCCGTATCAGCCTACTCATCACTGGCAAGGTTGGGTTTGGATCTGCTGCCTTTGCCTACCCCTGGGCTGCCCTCTGCAAGCCCCAATACCTATTTGCCTTCTGTTAGGCCACAGCCTAGGGCTTTCCAGGCTGGAGCTCCCCGGCTCCTCTACCTTTCCCTAGCCCTGCTCCACTCAGGTACCCTGGCTCTAGCTCCCTGCAGCCAGGTCCTTCTCCATCTACAGGCAGAGAGAGACTGGTGAGTTCCTGGCTCTCAGCCTCTTTATACAGGCCAGCTGGGGCCTGATTGGGGCGTGGCCCCAGCTGCGGCTGTTTCCCTAATCAGATTAGGGTTTTCTCTCTCAACCGCAGCCTTCTCCAAGGACTGTCTTCAAACCCCTCAGGGTAGGAGAGGGTGACCACCCTGCTACACTGACCTTTACTCGGTGTCCCCGTCAGGCTCCCTTCTTATGACCCTCTGACCACACTCCCGTCCCTGTTCTTTTATTAGTTATCCCCCGTAATCAGTGGGCTTCTGTGGTCCTTTGGGTCCTCCCCTTAGGCTGGGGGGGGATCCTTTAGCAGTGCCCGCCCACTTCCCGGAAACCCAATAGATACACTGACCTTTACTCGGTGTCCCCGTCAGGCTCCCTTTTTATGACCCTCTGACCACACTCCCATCCCTGTTCTTTTATTAGTTGTCCCCCGTAATCAGTGGGCTTCTGTGGTCCTGTGGGTCCTCCCCTTAGGCTGGGGGGGGATCCTTTAGCAGTGGGCCCGCCCACTTCCCGGAAACCCAATAGATACACTGACCTTTATTTTGAACGCTCTGCTTGACAGAAGTAGAAAACAAAGCAGAATGTAAAATATGAATCAACAGGCAGGAGTGTATATTTGGGTGAATCTGAATAAGGGTGGGACATGGTGAGTCACTGCCGTGACTTAGTCTGAAATGCTGTATAATCAATGACTCACCGTTTACTGACGTGTGTTATGTAACTCCTTATTGTATTGTGTCTGTCAGCCTTTTAGCTGGACTTCAGACTATCTGTATTAGATGGGTGCCAATAGAGTTTTAAAAATGCCACATTTGCTGGGCACTAGATGACTTTGAAAAACTGAATGAATGATTCCAGTGCTGTATTCCAGTGCAGACATCAGCCCCCAGACACTAGGAAAATATTTCAAAATATCTAGTATAAGTCTGCATCCATAAGAGGTTCAGTAAATTAATCCATCATCTAATTCTGTTTACTATCAGTGCTCTGTTACTTCCTTCAAATGTCATCAGCTAGTTATTCAACTAGTTTATAAATTTAGCTCTATATTAATATAGCTATCCGACCATGGGGACTTGCACCAAATAAAACAAAGCTAAATGTTTGGATATCTGAGTTCTGAACCTGCAGTTTATTAGGAACTTTTATTAGGGCGAGTCCTTTCAATTCAGGGTTTAAATATTCACAGAGTGATAGCTGTGGAAGATGGAAAACACCTGGCAGCAATCATCTAGTCTAACTTCCAGCCAAAGGATCCTATTGTACAGTTGGCCCCTTGGAGCCAAGCAGTTAGCCAATATTTGGGGGGCTTGCTGAGTTGTTTCTGTTAGGAGAAGAAACTGATTACAAGAGCCAGGTGTTTCTTCAGTGCATTCCTATTTATTTACAAATAATGTACACAAAATTCCCTAAATGCAGCAGAAACAAACAAGAGGCAGTTTCCTTGTTCAGAAATCCAATCTGCCTCTCTAGCAAGTTTTCTGCCCCGAGGAGCATGTTCTTCAATGCTGCTCTCTGTCTCTACTGGCTTTCCGCCACTCACACATGACACACAGAGCTGCAATCAATCCCCTAGCCCCTGTGTTTGCAATCACTTCCTCAGCCCGTATGATTAACTTCTGCTCAGGCCTTATCATACTAGTGACAGTCAATGCCTTGGGGGGCAGGGCGGGGCGGGGTGGGGGGAAGAGGAGGAATGACTTCTATTGTTTCCAGCTATCACTACAGAGAGTCATTTGGTTGCTCCTTCCAGATAGCCTGAATGAAGATGCATCAACTTAAGCCTGACTGTAGCCATTATCATATTCTAGCAAACTAATACATTTACTACTGCTTTGTCTGGTCTTAAATGTCCCAAAGTTTTCATCACTTCCCTAGGAAGCCTGTTCCATAATTAAGAGATCTTAAAGTCAGGGTGTTTTTCCATGGTGTTAGGCTTAAATTTTGCCTCTCAGTTTCATTCCATTCTCCCAGTTATCAACCCTTTACTTCAAATATTTGGAGACTGTTATTATTAGTCATCTACTCAGGCTGTACATATTTATCTTTGACATTTTAAAGAGAGGTTAAGATCCGAAAAACGACTGTAAAAATGGTATCTTCCTACTCAGCTGATCTGTTCCACTATTGTCGAACCCACTCACTTCACTGACCAAAATAAACGTTTTTTTTTTACTCTAGGTAGCATGGCAAAGTCAACACAGCCACGAGAGAATGAACTGAATTATTTTCTGGCTCCTGCCTCACTAACAGAATTGTTATCTAGACGGCAGCTATAGAATCATTACAAGAGATGATTATGTTCCAGGCAGTTTGCAGAGCTGGCTAGTAGAAAAACCCATTGTTTTACTTGTAAATTGAGCAAAGTTGATCTGGCATCATTGAGAGGCAACAGGCTCCGCTACAGACAGCCCACAATCTAAATGTCTGAGTGTAGCAAAGAAACTTTTAATGAAAGGAGGGAAGTCAACCAACGTTAATTAGGGAAAATGCCACAAGCAGGATTCATAAACCTAAAACTGTGAGCCTCATGTTTTTGAGTTCTACAACCAAAAGTTCCTTTTCTGTGCCCCTCTCTGCTCCCTCACCATACTCCCCTCACAGTGGTTATCCTTGGTCAGTGAGGATCCAGGGTTCAGGAGTGCATCTCTCTAAGTTCACCTCCCATCCAGGGAAGAAGACACCCGGCTTGCTCTGCCATCTGAGCACTTGCTCTGGCTGGCCGCCTCGACAACCACTGCTTCTGGCCACCCTGCTGCCTGTTGCTTCTTGCCACCTGGCCACTCTGCCAGCTGCTGTTCCTCAACGCCTGGCGGCTCTGCCAGCCACTTCTCCTTGCCACCCAGCTACCCTGCCAGCCACTTCTCCTTGCCACCCAGCTACCCTGCCAGCCACTTCTCCTTGCCACCCAGCTACCCTGCCAGCCACTTCTCCTTGCCACCTGGTCACCCTACTGACTGCTTGCCACTTACACTGTCTGACTGCTTGCCACTTTCACCAGCCACCCATCGGCCATCTCCTGCCTCTCTGCTGTGACCTCTGTAGGTCAGTCTCTTAGTGATTTTTAGCTGTCAGCAGGCTGGGCAGAAACACAGCCCCACCACAACTGATTTCAGCTCTTATTGAGTAACAAAAGGCTCCTAATGAAGTCTATTCAGCCCTGTCTTTGAACAGTGGGGAGGAACAGGTTAAACCAGACCCGGGACCCTTAGGGAGAGTCAACACCTCCTGGCAGGGACACTTGTCCCTGCCCTTCTTACTTTCACAGGGGTCTGGCATTGAAGCCCCTGGCTTAACAAGGTCCTTTCAGTTGAGAGTTCATTTGGGACAGGATAAGCACAGTTCTGCTCCCCTTTATTCATACAATAAAGACAATAACATTGATAACATCATTTCACTACCCCTGAATTCAGTACTAAAGTGATTTGTAACCCAACCCCAGACAAAGTTGATCACTTTGAGCAACACCACTCTAGCTGCTGGATATCTAAGCAGAATAGGTGTGTTCCTGTAAATACAGTTTGCTCCTGAAGTCTCTCCCCCACCCAGCTAGCTGTCAGGGGAGCATTCATTCAGACACTGCTTAAGTATCAAAGTTAATTTGGAATAAGGTGGGGTGTGAATTTAAAGCAGATTAACTCTTCTTGATTTTTTTCCAGAATAAGGGCATCCATACATGGAGTTAATCAAGAATAGTTAATCAGGACCAGCTCTTCTAGAATAACTCTATTGCTGATGTACTGTAATTCTTCCTTCTTTGGAACCTGGAAGATCTTGCTGCCCAACAAAATTCTAAGAGCAAAGACATGGATGGGCATCATGTAGATGGGAAGAACATTATTCTATATCAAAGAATATTATCCCTTCATGTATACAGCTTTACCTATCGAGGGCTGTGAGCTTGCACATCCTTTACAGATCCTAAAATGACAAAATCCATGTCCTAACAAGCTAACAATCTAAGGGTTGATCCTGCAAGGTCGCTGCATGCTGAGTTTCCACTGAATTCAATGGATGGATAGAGCTTGTGGGCTAAGATCCCTCTAAGCAGTGTGGCTGCGCAGCAGTCTATTAAGTGCCACAAAGGCACCCAGGGTTGCAGTGCGGAGAGATGCCTCTCCCCCAGCCCAGGACCTGCAGCAGCTAGGGAGAGGCACCCTTCCCCCAGTCCCAACCCAGCCCAGCCCCAGACCTGCCACAGCCAGGGGAGAGGTACCTATCCCCCCGCCCCAGCCCAGGTACTGCTGCAGGGAGAGAGAGCTGGGAGGAGTCCTCTCTTCCTCCCATAGTCCTGGGGTAGCCTGCATGCCAAACCCCTCATTCCCAGCCCCACCCCAGAGTCCGCACCTCTAGCCAGAGCCCTTCCCCCCCCACACACCCCAATCCTCTCCCCCAGCCCTGAGCACCCTCCTGCAGGCCAAACCCCTCTGCCCCACCCCCACCATATGAATTTTGTCATGTGCATCAACATGGAGGTGATATGTCACGCATCATCTCCATGTTGCTGCACATAACAAAATTCATTCCACACATGGGTGGGAACATTAGAGGGAACATTGCTTGTGGGCTAAATTCCATATTCAGGCCTGGTTTACACTTAAAATTTAGATTGATATAGCTACAGTAGTGAAAAATCCACACCCCTGAGTGCTGTAGCTATGCCAACTTAATCCCTGGTATAAATGTGGCTAGTGGATGGAATAATGCTTCCATTGACCTAGTGACCATCACTCAGGCTGGTGGGTTACCTACAGCGATGGAAACACCCCTTCCATCACTGTAGGAAGCATCTACACTACAGCTGTAGCTACTGTGGCATAGCTACAGCGCCGGAGCTGTGCCATTGTAGTGCCCATAGTATAGACAAGCCCTTAGACAAGGGGTCGGCAACCTTTCAGAAGTGCTGTGCTGAGTCATCATTTATTCACTCTAATTTAAGGTTTTGCATGCCAGTAATACATTTTAATGTTTTTAGAAGATCTCTTTCTATAAGTCTTTAATATATAACTAAACTATTGTTGTATGTAAAGCAAATAAGATTTTTTAAATGTTTAAGAAGTTTCATTTAACATTAAATTAAAATGCAGAGTCCCCCGGACCAGTGGCCAGGACCTAGGCAGTGTGAGTGCCACTGAAAATCAGGTCGCGTGCTGCCTTCGGCAAACGTGCCATAGGTTGCATACTTCTGCCTTAGACAAATATAACACACCACAGACATCTGTCCAATCCTGAGAGGGTGAAGAGATGTTGGAAACATGGAGCTCAATGTTGAAAAGCGTTGTGGAAAAAGTGGGTTTAATGAAGGGATTTTTAGTTGGGAGTGGGAGGGCACTTTCTTGACATGCAAGAAATGGGCAGCTGTCCCAAGCAAAAGGGCTGGATTGAAAGAAGGTGCAAAGCCAAGAGTGAGAAAAGGAAATAAAAGGGAGTGGTTGGAAGAGAGGATTAAAAGCAAGGCAGAGAGGGAAAGGGCGAGTGGGAGGAAATGGGAGCAGAGAGATAGGCGAGGCAAAGTTGTGTATTCATGTTGTTCAGATTTGGCAAGTAATTCAAAAGGGCATTGTCATCCTAATTCCCTAAGAACGTGGTCCTTAATGGGCTGTTTAACGCCGGAGCTTTCAAAAACAGAAAAACTAATTAGATACTTGAACATCTGGTTTTTCATAATTTTTTGAACGGAACTTGAATATGCATGATGCACGCAAGAGATAAAGACCATTTTCAAATCTGGGACCCTAGAGGAACTCAGTGGAAGCTGCAGATGCTCAGCATTGAAAATCAGTTCACTTTTACTGAGGAGCCTAAATAAGGAATCAGGGGCCAGATTTTCAAAGGCATTTAAGTGGCTAAAGATATACATAGGCGCCTAGTGGGATTTTCCAACGCACCTAAACAGGTTAAGTGCCTAACTCCCATTGATAGGACAGGAGTTAGGTCCCTAATCTGTTTAGGTGCCTTTGAAAATCCTAGGCACCTAGCTGCGTCTTTAGGCACCTAGGCCAGAATACACACAAGGAATTAGGTGTTGTGATGTTGAGTGTCACACCCCCTATCTTTTAAGCACTTAGAAAAATCACTGAACTTCACAAAGCCTGAGTTAGGAACCTAGGCTCCTATACAACAAATGGGAAGAGCTAGGCACCTCAGACTGAGATCCACAAAACCAGCATGCTAGGCAGGGACATGCCTAAACTAGCCAATGGGGGATGCCATCATGAGAGGAGCCCTGCCCTGCTCTTGCAGATAGTTGCCAAGTCCATGTGGGTTCCTATCTCTGCTTGTGATTATCAGCTGAAAACTCTTTCTTGGCTATAGGTGCCTATGCCATTAGCAAGAAGCCCTGGAGGTAAGGAAGAGAACTTCCCTTGTAACTTTTAGCCTGGTGGTCAGGGTACTTGCCTGGGATGTGGTAGAATCCCCTCTCCCAGTTCAAGACACCCTTCCATCTGAGGGGTAGAAGGGATTTGAACAGGGATCTGCCACTGCTCCAATGAGCGCGCTGACCATTGAGCTATAGGATATTCTGATATGGGACTCCCTCAATCTCACTCATTGAAGCTATTGCACTCTGGATAAATAATTAAAGAGTTATTGGATTAGGGGGACTATATCTTCGGTCTCCCACCTCCCAGGTGAATGTGTTACATACTGAGCTATATAGAGTAATTCATTCTCTCTGTCTCGGTACAGGTTGTGCTTGTTATGTGCTTTGTACATTAGCTGGGTTTCTGATCATCAGTGTTTGTTTTTATTCTGTTACTTGCTGTTTCTTTGTTTTAGGGGTGTTGTTGGTGCAATAGGTGCTGATTCCGTGGGGTGGGTCCTCCAGGGGGGAAAAAGTGGTGGGTGCGGAGCACTCACCGGCAGCCCTCTATCAGCTCCCCCATCCACTGCCCAGTGTCTCTGGCCTGTGGATAGCCCAACGAATCAGTACCTCCTCCGTCCCTCCCCGCATCCCCCACTCACCACAAACAGATGTTTTGTGGCATGCAGGGAGGCTGGGGGGAAAGGAGGAGGAGAGGGGAGGTAGCATGCTTGGAGGGAGGGAGTGGAACTGGGCAGGAAGAGGCAGAGTTGTGGGGACCTTGGGGGAAGGGATGGAGCAGGAGTGGGGCCTGGGACAGAGCCACTGGTTGAGCACCCCCTACCAGTTTGAAAAGTCAGAGCCTGTGGTTGGTGCCCCCTTTTTTGTTAGGAAGGGAGGTTCTCTTTGGGGTCCATTCCAGATGGGTTTAGCAGTTTGACCTCCCCCCCAAGCACGGGGTTTGGTGTGTGCCTGCTGTCTGCACTGTGGAGACTGTGTTGCTGAGTGTAGGTAAGGGTATTGGCTGTGCTAATATAAAATCTGCCTCTTGAATGAGCAAATCTATCATGATTTTCCTGGCACAGGAGCAGTTTGTGAATTGTTTGGTACATCAGGGACTCTGCATCAAGGAGTCTTTTGTATAAGTTTTTCCCTTGTTTATTCCTGCTATGAAAGTAGTTTTTTCCAATGTCTCCCCCACCACACACACACCTTCCCTCACAGTAAAACTCTAGTGTCTGCTTTCTCCCATAACGGGAAAGTAGATTCTGATGTTAGGATGATTCCATTAGGCTGCAAGAACCCAGATGTGAGCCATGTTATGTCGTTCTGGCACCAGGTTAATGTGGTTCTATATAACTCGGAACAGCCCTGGAACCTGGTTTTGAAGCACCACATAGATGGAACAGATTATAGTGTTTGCTACATCTGAAAATCTTTCCTGTGTGGTGACATTGGTCATTGGAGGGGTTCCTGCCCACGCACTGTGGATACAAGAGTCCCTGGTAAAAATGTGGGACCCTAGGATAGTGAGGACTGGGGAGGGGGCTAAAACATTAAGGTGCCAGCAGGAAACAGCCTTAATGTACTGCCCCCACTTGCAATATCTCCCCTACTTGCCATATGCATAGGCATTGGAATTAGGAGTGTGAGGGGGCTGCAGCAACCCCAGATTTTCTGTGGGGCTGTTGGCCTTAAACCCCACTCCCCAACCACTGGCTCCGCGCATAAAACGTGGGGGTGCTTCCCGCGCCTATGCCCTGCTCCTGGCCCTCTGCCCGCACTCCAGTCCCCAACCCCTCATCTCACCTCAGGCTCGGGTCCTGGCTGCCAGCCCCACCCCCCTACTCCCAAGCCTCCACTCTTGCGGCCCACCTCACTCCCAGCCCCGTGCCTGGGGCTCTGCTCCTAGGGCCCCGGCTGCCGGCTCCATTCCCTGGCCCCTGGCCCCACTCCCAGGGCCTCACACCCAGCCCCATGGCAGGGGCTTTGCTTTTGGCCCCACATACGGGGTCCTGGCTGCTGGCCCCACGCTTTCCCCCAGCTGTGGCCTCGGCCCCCTTACTTATGTCTGGGTCCCCCTCTCCCAGAGACACAGTCCTGGTCCCAGCCTCAGCTTGGGGCGGGGGGAGGCAGACCCAGACAGAAGTAAGGAGGCTGGCTTCCAGCACCCCCACTACTAACAGTTTTCCAGTACCACGGGCCATATGCGGTCTGCTGTTGTCCATGGAGCAGCTTCCCCAAAGGAATCCTCCACTGTGACCCCATCATTTGTGCTTGGACATAAGTGAGTCCTGGAGGTTGAGGAGCACCTCCCTGCAGAGGAAACAGAGACAGGTTCTAGAAATAAAGGTGAAGAACAGAACCATGGACGGGTTTATATGGGAGTATTTCTAAAAGGACTAAGACTCTGGAGGCCCCAGAGCTGCTGCCAGTGATTGAGGATAGAGCAGTGTGCCCTGAGGAGGAGGACAGCACTGGGTTGGATGTTAGCTCCATGCCTGGGGCTCCCAATGGGGGTACTGTCTTCCCCTGGTATGGAGAGTCCTCAAGTTCCTGATCCTGTATGCTGCAGTGATGATACTAGGTACCAACCTGCGGTGCAGTGCCTATCACTTTTGGGAAAATAGATGGCCCAGCTGCTCCAACTGAATCTTTCTCCTTCATGAATGATGGGAATGTTACAGTGGTGGCTCAATGTTCTTCTGAGCTGATGGAGTCTGAGGTAGATGAAGAGGACAACAGTGATCTCTGACTCCTCACTGGTTCCGAATGTCCCTGCCAGTTGGCTATATAGGAAGGTGGGTACAGCATGAAGAAGATTAGTGACTTTTTAAATAGCACTAAAGGGAAGTAGGGAGCTGAGGTGGGGTAGCCGTGTTAGTCTGGATCTGTAAAAGCAGCAGAGAATCCTGTGGCACCTTATAGACTAACAGACGTTTTGGAGCGTGAGCTTTCGTGGGTGAATACCCACTTCGTCAGACGCAGGTAATGAAATTTCGGGGCAGGTTATATATATGCTAGCAAGCAAGCTAGAGATAACGAGGTTAGTTCATCAGGGAGATGAGGCCCTGTTCTAGCAGTAGAGGTGTGAAAACCAAGGGAGGAGAAACTGGTTCTGTAACTGCAAGCCATTCACAGTCTTTGTTTAGTCCTGAGCTGATGGTGTCAAATTGCAGATGAACTGATCAGCAGTTTCTCTTTTGAAGTCTGGTCCTGAAGTTTTTTGCTGCAGGTGGCCACCTTAAGGTCTGCTATAGTGTGGCCCGGGAGGTTGAAGTGCTCTCCTACAGGTTTATTTTGCCATTCCTGATATCTGATTTGTGTCCATTTATCCTTTTCCGTAGGACTGTCCAGTCTGGCCGATGTACATAGCAGGGGCATTGCTGGCATATGATGGTTGTATAGTTACATTGGTGGGTGTGCAGGTGAATGAACGGTGATGGTATGGCCGATCTGGTTAGGTCCTGTGATGGTGTTGCGGTGTAGATATGTGGGCAGAGTTGGCATCGAGGTTTGGTGATGGATTGGTTCCTGAGGTAGAGTTACTATGGTACGTGTGCAGTTGCTGGTGAGAATCGTTTCAGGTTGGCAGCTGTCTGTGGGCAAGGATTGGCCTGCCACCCAAGACCTGTGAAAGTTTGGGACATTGTCCAGGAGGGTTGTAGATCCCTGATGATGCGTTGGAGGGGTTTTAGCTGGGGGCTGTATGTGATGGCCAGTGGAGTCCTGTTGGTTTCTTTCTTGGGTTTGTCTTGCAGTAGGAGGCTTCTGGGTACATGTCTGGCTCTTGTTGATCTGTTTCCTAATTTCCTCATGCAGGTATTGTAGTTTGAGATGCTTGGTGGAGATTTTGTAGGTGTTGGTCTCTGTCTGAGGGGTTAGGCAGATGCGGTTGTACCTCAGTGCTTGGCTGTAGACAATGGGAACTCTAGCTCAGGAACCAATCCATGCAACAAACCTCGATGCCAACTCTGCCCAATATCTACACCAGCGACACCCTCACAGGACCTAACCAGATCAGCCATACCATCACCGGTTCATTCACCTGCACATTCACCATGTAATATACACCATCATTGCCAGCCATGCCCCTCTGCTATGTACATCGCGCAGACTGGACAGTCTTACGGAAAAGGATAAATGGACACAAATCAGATATCAGGAATGGCAATATACAAAAACCTGTAGAGAGAGCACTTCAACCTCCCGGGCCACCTATAGCAGACCTTAGGTGGCCATCCGCAGCAAAAAACTTCAGGACCAGACTTCAAAGGAACTGCTGAGCTTCAGTTCATCTGCAATATTGCACCCTCAGCTCAGGACTACAAAGACTGTGAATGGCTTGCCAATTACAGAACCAGTTTCTCCTCCCTTGGTTTTCACACCTCAACTGCTAGAACAGGGCCTCATCCTCTTGATTGAACTAACCTCGTTATCTCTAGCTTGCTTGCTAGCATATATATACCTGCCCTGGAATTTCCATTACCTGCGTCTGACGAAGTGGGTATTCACCCACGAAAGCTCACGCTCCAAAACGTCTGTTAGTCTATAAGGTGCCACAGGATTCTCTGCTGCTTTATCTTAAGAGTTACTTGGTTGATCTTAGGAACATTTCAAGGGCACGTGCAGGGATTGTTCAGATATATAGATCTCCCATGGCTCACTTTGTTCAAAAAGTACTTCCACTTTCTATTGTTTTCTCTATTGCTTAGATCTTTCCTTCTCTTGTCTCCACGGTGCACCTCAATTTTAGCTCTAAATATTAATGGATGTCAGGATGGTCATAAAAAGGGCACACTCTTTGCTATCTCAGAACAAAATGGGGCCGATGTGGTCCTTTTGCACGAAATGCACTCAGACCTGACAATCAGGAGAACTGATTGAGGATTGGGAAGTAGAACTTTCTAGAGCCCTGGCTCCAATGTCACCCCTGGTTAGCTGTTCTTCTTTTCCTCTCTACGAAGGAGATTGTTGGTGGCCAGCTCCTCCACTCTGAACCTTAGTGTCCAAGATGGGGCACAGCACGATTCCCCTAAGCTTTAATTACCAGCTTAGAACTTGTAGTGCTGCCACAACCAGGACTTGCAGTGCCTGGTACACTCTGGTCTCCCCAAAACCTTCCCAGGGTACCCCAAGACCCAGATCCTTGGGTCTCACACAAAGGGAAATAAACCATTTTCCCCCCCCATCCTTTTTCTTCCCAGATCCTCCCCCTCCCTGGGTACCCTAGCTGATCACTGTGATTCAAACTCCTTGAATCTAAAACAAAGAGGAAATTCACCTTTCCCCCCTCCCTCTCCTCTCTCCCGGAGAGAGAGACATGGACTAACAGAGAGAAATCAGGTTTTTCCCTCCCCTTCTCTCCTTTCTCCCACAAATTCCCTGGTGAGTACAGACCCCCTCCCCTTGGGTCTTACACAAGATAACCAAAAAATCAATCAGGTTCTTAAAAGAAAAAGCTTTTAATTAAAAAGAAAGAAAAAAGTAAAAGTTGTCTCTGTACTCAAGATGGTAAATGTTACAGGGTCTTTCAGCTTATAGACACTAGAGAGAATCCTCCCCCCGGCATACATACAAATTAGAATCCTTCCAGCCAAATACACATTTGCAAATAAAGAAAACAATAAAAAAGACTAAACTGCCTTTCTACTTGTACTTACTATTTGAACAGAAAATTAGAGAGTCTGTAGGTACATCTGGTTACTCTCAGATCCCAGAGAGAACAACAGACAAACAAACAACACAAAACAAAGACTTCCCTCCACCGAGATTTGAAAGTATCTTTTCTCCTGATTGGTCCTCTGATCAGGTGTTCCAGGTTCGCTGTTTGTTAACCCCTTAAAGGTAAGAGAGACATTAACCCTTAACTATCTGTTTATGATAAGGGCCCTGGTTCCAATGTCACCCCTGGGGCAGCCCTTCTCTTTTCCTCTCTGCGAAGGAGATTGTGAATGGCCAGCTCGAAACACATATTGGTATTATTGTTTTTAATCTTTTTTACTGTGTATGCCCCTACACTGGGGTGAGATCATGTCTCCTTTCTGTAGACACTTGCCCACGCCATGCTTAGCAGTGACCCTGATACCATTATTGTTCTGGGAGGGGATTTCAATTGCATTGTAGATTATGGTTTAGACAGGAATCATGAGGAGGCCACACCCTCGATCAGCCAGGGAAATGTATTGTCTCCAGCTGACCTTTGGGTTAGTAGTTTGGAAGTCCTCACTGCACTGTCAGTCTGTACTCTTGACTGAAGGCTACTCCCAACCAGGTCTTATGGGCTAGACTGGGTCAATTTTATACCATGAAGGCCAGTGTGAATACATTATGTCTTCCATGTCTCCCACTTGCTTGTCTGATCATCATTATGTCTCTGTCAGTGTGTCTCTTCTTCTTGCCTGTACTTCCCATTGGTGATTTAATACCAATTATTAAAGGACTTGAATTTCACCCAGAGGGCTGATGTTTTTTGGGAGCATTGACAGCAACACAAGCCTCTTTATGAGTCCCTGAGATACTGGTGGGATGTCAGAAAGGTCCATATCTAAGTGTTCTGCCAAAATTATATCCAGGCTTCCATGTGGTCCTTGCATCAGGTCATGAGTGCTCTGGAATGAGATATCTTGGGCTTTCATGGCACATTTTGCTACGGAAAATCTGATACAGATGCACAAAACCTTAACTGAGAAGTACCGCCTTCTGAGGTGCTTGTTAGAAGATAAGCTGCAAGGTGTCCTGGTTCAGGTCTATTTTACTCAGCTCCATGAAACTGATGCTCCCAGAAGGTTCTTTTTCAGGTTGGAGAAAAAGTCTATAGACCGACAACAGCTTTTAGGCCTATGTCTGCAAAGTGGTCATCTGAGGGCTGACCCTGCTGAGATCCTAAAAGCAGCTGTTTCTTCTTACAGTATTCTATACTGCCATGAAGCCTGTGAGGTGCTGGCAATGGAGGAGATGGCCCAGGGGTTTTCCTGTCTGACTGGTGAGGTACAGCAGTGCCTGGACACCCCGTTGTCACTGCAGGAGTTTTCTGTTGCAGTCCAGCAGCTCTTGACAGGCAAGGCCCCAGGAAATGATGGGCTGCCATCTGAATTTTACAAGCATTTCTGGCACCTTCTTGATCATGATATTTTTCTAGGGGTGCTGGAGTGTACCCAAGAGAAAGAGCTGACCCTCATTTGCTGTAGGGCTGTGATGACATGGCTGCACAAAAAACGGGCCTTCTGTGATTTACAGAACTGGAGACCTATTTCTTTTCTCTGTTCTGACTATAAGATTTTATCCAGAGTCTTAGCTAACCAGCTGAAAGACTGTCTGAAATCGTTGATACACCCTCATCAAATATATTGTATTCCTCACTGCTGTATTTCTGATAAATGTTTTTTAATTAATTATGTTTTCACTGTTGGCAAATTTTGTAATCTAGATGAGAGGCTTACTTCAATGAGCAAGAAGAAGGCCTTTGATAGAATTAACCATAGTTATCTTTTAAAAACATTAGAAGCTTTTGGGATTAAGCCAGTGTTCTCATCATGTATTTCTTTATTGTACCATACCGTTTTTAGCATCCTAAAGATTAACAGTCTTAGCCACTGCTTCCTGGTTTGCAGAGACATTTATCAGGGATGTCCGCTGTCTGGGATACTATATGGTCTTAGTTTGGAGCCATTTCTGCATCTCCTTGGAAGCCATCTGACTGGCCTTTCTGTGCTGGGGTGACAGTTGCTTTCCTGGTTCATCTGTTGGCCTATACTGATGATAGCTCAGTTTTTATCATATCTGACAGTGATGTGCAAGATCTTTGCACAAGTGTATGAACAGGCATCTTCTGCCCGCATTAACTGGGCCAAAAGCGATTCAATCTTACTGGGCTCTTGGCAGTGTAGTGGCCTCCCTTTGTTGCCCCAACAATTGTAATGGGGCACCTCTGGGATTAAGGTGTTGAAGGACTTTTTCAGATCCAAACCATATATGCTAAGGAAGTGGAAGGGGGCTGAGGAAAAGGTGTAAGGCCATTTGCAGAAATGGCACTGACTTCTTCCTGGACTCTCTTTTCAGGGACAAGGTTTGATTGCCAACAACCTTGTGGTCTTATTGTTGTGGCACCAGCTGGTATCTCTGGACCCTCCCCTGGGCTTTTTGGACTGGATTCAGAGGCATATTAACCATTTTTAATAGTTACCACTGGTTGTTCCCTGCTTTGCTGTTTCTGTCATTAGATGACAAGGGCCAGAGGCTCATTGATTTAGTCAGCAGGGTGGTGGCCTTTCACGTCCAGTCTGTTCAGTCATTGCTATACTCCAACTCCTCAATGGCCCGTAAGTTTCTTGCTTTTCCTCCCCTCCATCATGCTGTGTGGATGGGCTTTGACTGTCACCTATTTTTGCTGGCACCTGGTCCATTACAAAGTCTAGATTTGCCTCCATTCTGTAATGGTCTTTTTAATGCCTGGCAACTCCTGTGAAGTGCATGGCTGGACCAGACATTTCCCAGTTTATGGCTCTTGGAAGAGACTCCCTTTTTCTGCTAAAGCTCTCTCCTCCAGCAGCCTGATTTCTGCTTTGATTCAGGCTGGGTTGACTAAGCTACCTCACCTTCTTGCTCCTAGTTGGTCAAGCTGGAAGTCGGCAACAGCTCCTGCAGTTCAGAACAGAATCTGGTCTGTGTGTCTTTTGATAAGGTCTCCATTGAATTCCAGGTGGTGCTTCCTCAGCAGGTTGCTCAATAGTTGCAGAAAGTTTTGCAAGGATTGTTCTTCTGAGGGGAATCCTGTGTTCCCCTCACTAGTTGTCTCCCTTTCTGTGGACGATATCCTTGTGCAACTAGGCAGATTGCTCACCTGGAAGGGTTTGATGGATTTTTTTTGCAGCCATGGCCAAGAAGCAGTTCTATGGTATGTGTGTCAAGATGCAGCATTATGCCACCTTCTATGACTCCCCAATACATCCTGGAGGATGCCCCTGTCCCTAGGTGAGTCTATGTCTCCAGCTTAGAGGACAATTGTACAAACCTCCTCTTTCTAAGCATTCCAGTGACTTGCAGTGGAGGTTCCTGCATAGCAACTAATCATTTTGTGCACCATATTACCTTTGAGGTGTCTGTGCAGTGCCCTATCTGTTGAGCTTCAGAGATATTGGCTCAGTTTTTTCTACATTGCCTCTATTTGATTCCTCTCTGGTTTTTTTTGGTTGGTTGGTTGGTTTTTTTGTAGCAGCTTTTCAGCTGTTTGGGGGCTGGTTTTCTCCAAGCCCCTTTTTGCTCTTGGAGTGAGATACAGAGCTTGCATTCAGCCAACTTCCTGCCTGGCAAATTTTTCACTAGGTCAGGCAAAACTAGCCAGTTTGAAATCTCACTGGAACAGAATGGCTGGAGTGGAGTGGTGTGATGTTCTCTGGACTGATTGTGGTCCAGCTGCAGACTGATTACGCCTTTTATAAATTGACTTGTAACTGGGACACTTTTTGGTTGACTTGGTGTGTTAAGATTTTGAGTGAACTTGGTGATGATGATGCTTTAGTGATCCATGTGTAATGTTTGCTTAAGATGTGTTTTGCTTTATTTTATTCATATTGTTCTGTGCATATATTGTAATTTTATAACATTTTAAAATAGTTTTTAATGGGATTTTATGTGAATAAAGGTGTTTTTCATGTCATATCTCTCCCTCCACCGACTCCCACCCCCCAAACTGGCTCTTAGGTGCTTAAAAATAGGGACTTAGACACAAAATTACTTTTGTGCTTTTGAGCTCTAAATACCTTCAAAGATTTGACCCAGGATGCCTAGTTTAGTTTAGCATCAGAGGGGTAGCCGTGTTAGTCTGGATCTGTAAAAGCAGCAAAGAATCTTGTGGCACCTTATAGACTAACAGACGTTTTGGAGCATGAGATGAGCTTTCGTGAGTGATACCCACTTCGTCAGATGTGCATGCACTTCAACCCGAAAGCTCATGCTCCAAAACGTCTGTTTAGGCCAGGTCTACACTGCGGAATTTAAATCGGTTTAATGGCCGTATACCGATTTAACGCTGTATCCGTTCACACGACGTCGTCATTGAATATCGAGTTAACCGCCTCTTAAATCGATTTCGGAACTCCTCCCAAACGAGCGGAGTAGCGCTAAATTCGATAGTGATAACTCGGATTAGGTTCGTGGTGGACGGAATCGACGTTATGGCCTTCCTGGCGGCATCCCAGGTGCTGCACTGACCGCTCTGGACAGCATCTGAACTCGGGATGCAGCGGGCAGGTAAACAGGAAAAGCTGCCCGGTGAACTTTGAATTACTATTTCCTGCTGTCCAGCGTGGAGCTCTGATTTCATCAGGGCTGGCGATGCAGTCTCAATTCAAAAGAGTCTTTCCAGCATGACCGTTATTGGAGATACTTAGGTCTGATCGCTGTTATGGGACAAATTGTTGTATCAGCTCCGTTACAGAACACGAAATGCCCAAGGCATTTGAATAAAAAAACTGCAGGTACACAGCGCTGTGTGACAAGCGTAACGGGAAGCCGAGACTCAAATGGGATGCTCATGAAGGAGGGAGGGGGTGCTGAGGATCAGATCTCTCTCTTTTT
>NC_133771.1:31353234-31379614 GCF_003597395.2 Chelonoidis abingdonii | reverse complement strand
AGGTCAGCACAGCAAACAGGTGACAACAGAGCTATGGCACTCGTCCACATGCAGTCTCCACTGATATCAAGAAGAGCGCACTGGACAAACAGAGTTTATGGACGATCGCTATACTGGGTGAGGACTCGTGCTCAAGCACTGCTGTTCCAAAGACTAAATGAAAAAGAGTTATTTTTTGAACGACGTTCAAAGTCTATGGCGATAAAGGACAGCAGAGACTCCGTCAGTGCGAGTGAAAGGAGGAACGCAGGGTACCCAGAAAGCCAAGAAGCAACGGAAGGTCGAGGCTCTGAGCCGCAAACTGCACTCTATCGTGAACGACATGCATTTTGGGGTCAGCGCTACATGCGCCCTCCTGTGTGATTCAGATCTGTGGGATGAAAAATCAAGGTTATCTGAGGAGTAGCCGAGGGGGAAGATGAGACGAATGAGGAATGAAGATGACCGTGGATACACACGCAGTCGTAAACCCCACAGCCCGGATCTTTTGAGACTCAAGAGGATCAGCCCTGCGCTCCAAGCGAGAAGCCAGACGTGAAGCCATGTGAAGCGAGCCTTCCGGATAGGTTCCTTCATTCTGTACCAAACACGGATTAAAACATAGACTGTTTTTTAGATCGCAATGACCCAGGGCTTTTGCTGCAGTCGCAGCCATTAGCTGTACAGATGGAATTCGTTAACAGTGTGGGGATGGAGCGAAATCCTCCCAAATAAATGTCCAGATCGATCGTGGAGGACTCCAAAACACTATGCTAATGAGAATTTCTGCCAAGACAGCTTCTCCATTCGCCCCATAGGGAGGTAATTTCAACGCAGGCATTGCAAGACATGGTCCATGCATGGCATTGAAGCATTGAACGAAGCTTGCAGTAAAACAACATCGCCTCCTGCGGTGGCAGTGTCAGGAGAGAGATATCAATCCTTGTATTGGAGAACAACAGAATTAAAAGGAGGGCAGACACTGTGCAATTTGCTACTGGCCAGAGCGGGGGATGGGAGAGGGTAGCGACGGAGTTTCAGCGTCGGCAGCAGTGATTCTCCCTGCTACCAGCAATCGCGCTGCGGGGTATGTAGTGTATCATACAGCGATTCGTAAATAGGAGCCAGTATGCGCTGTTGGTTGATGTGAGAGGGGGGTTGGGCTTGCAGGTTCCTCTATAGAGCAAGCATAAGATCAGTGTATATAACGGCGGCGAAGTCAAAATTTTTAAAGCTCACTTACATCGTCGGGAGACGGTGCGTAACTGCTGTGTGTTGCCAACAGTCAACAGAATGAATATTAAACGATACAAATGCGACTTTGGTAAGATACATTGTTCTGTAAGGTGTGTTACTATGTGAAAGTACTATCATTGCTTCGAAAGTATTTCCACACTTATCACCTGGGTTGCTCCCATGCAGCTGCACATTTCCTGTAAGTCCTATGCCTCACGAGGCGTTCTGTGATACCGGCGAGAAGAGAAGAAGCAGAGATAAATTTCACTCTAGAAATATTGAAGTAACACGCACTGAAGAGGGATCAACAGAATGATTGGAAAGATGTGGTACAATACCGGAAAGATCAGCGACGAGCCTGAGAGGCAGCAGGAAGACAGCGGAGAGAAGCAACGCTGGATCTGCTGCTTCCAACTGAATCCTCACGCACTGTGGGCTCAGGAAGAGCAGCACAGTAGCGAGTGCCACTGCAAGCCCTGTAGACTCCGGAAGCGCACGTCCCATATCTCCCTCACCCAGACGTTAAGATACGGTGGTGGGGTTCTGCACACGCTACTCCTACCAGCACACCTGCACGAGTCAAGGAGACAGGCGTATACGCATCCTGTGTAGTAGTCTTTCCCCTCCCTCCTTCCAAAGCAAGCGTCAGGTAACCAGTCCTAATTTTCTCCTTTTTTATAGGTCTTTGTAATACAGAATACATCGAAAGGGGAGGGGGGTTGCTTACGGGAAATCTAGTAAGGAAAACTCAGATGTTTAAACAGATGCATAATTACTTCTAATGAATAATAATGCTTGTAAACGATAAGAATTTTTTCCTTCGCCAACTGTAATGAAAAGGGAGGCGTGGGCTTAACTGAATAGTCCATCAAGTGCGAGGCATCAAGGGGAAGAAACAGAGTCAACCGTAACCCTGGGCGTGCTGAAACTCGTTTCAACCTGGCTTCTCTGATGCCAGCGCCTCCAGGTGTGCTCTTCTTAATCGCCCTGGTGGCTGCTCGATCAGCGCTAGGTGATTTGCTCAGCTCTCCCACGCCAGGCATAAATGTTCCTTAGTCTACAAGATTTGTGGCACACAGCAAGCAGCTAGCAAGCGGACATTAGTTTGGCTGAGGTTCGAGCGAGTAAGTGATGATCAGCCAGGACCTGTTAAACGCAAATCATCTACCAGTATCCACATCCGGCACATTGCTCAGATCGATGACATCTTCCGGACCATGTCCAGGCTGCCAGTGTATGGCTTCATGAACCATGGCATCCAGAGGGTAGCTGGGTCCCCCAGATAACTAGCCATTTGGAACATGTCCCAACGGTTATTTCTGGTCTGGAATAAGCCTTGCCTGGGCAGCGTTAAAACAGACAGTGGCTGCCGAAGATGGACGTCTATGAACCGTCCGGCCATTCCACTGGATGGGTGAAACGTCCCTGCTGGCCACCACGTGCGCAGACATTGAAAGACGCCTGTTGTTCACGCGGTGCCCGGTGCTGGAGCCAGATAGGGATATGGGTTCCATCTGCCCACACCGTTAGAAACCCAGTTGCAGCTAAGCACCACTACACTCGCACCGTCCCAGAGTCCACCTTTCGTTAGCAGCAGGCTGTAACGATGCTTTGGCAGGCTTTGCATCACTGCAGCCTCCACAGTAGTGCCACTTCAATTGATATCCCGGACGACCCGGTAGCGGTCTGCGGCAACTTCAAGGCTATTGCACTGTCGCGTCTCACGGTGAGGGCTGCTCCTATGTTGTATTATCGAGGTGCAGGCCAGGGGAAGCATGTCACAAAGTTCTAAGAAGGCTCTACGCATGGCGAAATTTCGCAGCCACGCGAACGGTCCCACACGTCAAAACAATGCGGTCCGACCATGGTGCTGTCGTCCAAATTCGGCGGTCAATGGTAGTAGATGCCTTAGCCGTTAGATGAGCAGTAGTCTCAAAACTGCTGGTGGTGCTTGCGGTTATGGGAGAATGTTGCCTCCGATCTCGTCTCTCGCGCCTTTTCTATAGCCGCCAGGCAATATGCTCTCTCCTCCTTCCTTCCTGCCTTTGCAGTTCAGTGTTGGCAGTATAGTCATCACGACGTTACGCGAGGTGTTACGAACGGTCATAATACCGTTGTGTGTATCTCAGGTTCGTCCATGTGCTGTGCTATGGCGTTGCTCAGAGCACCGGAAAAAGGCGCTCAACGGGTGTCTGTCTGCCTTCTATCATCAAGGGTAGGGGTTGAGGTGTATGCCCAGCTAGCTGATCGACCTTCTGTGGCAATGTTTATGCACCATCAGGATGTGCTCTCGAACTATCGGAAGTGGGACTAGGGATAAGCTGAGGAACAGCTACCAAGTGAAGCTCCTGAAATGGATGGTAGCCTTGGACCATGGACATAAAGCATCCGATTTTTTGACGCCGGTGGTCGCGCAAAACCCGGTTATAAACATCGTTTTGTAACATCGGTTTAAAACGACTTCCGAAATATCATGCAGTGTAGACGTACCCTTAGTCTATAAGGTGCCACAGGATTCTTTGCTAGTTTAGTTTAGTTTTGGTTGAAGTCTCTATTAATTTTATGTCTTTACTAGTAAACGGTTTCCTGGTTTGGAATAAAAGCTCAACTGTATCTTCTGAAAAGCCTGTGTGAGGATGTGATCCAAGTTCTCTGTTAAGTCAGTTGCAAAAATGCCATTGCTTTTAATGCAAGCAGGACTGGGCCACTCTACAGCATTCCCCTGGGAAAAGACATGCTGCCAGTATGCAAGGGAGAATGGGGGATGCCGATGAGCAGCTGAAGAAATAATGGAAGCTAGGACCAAGCCCTGCTCTTTGGTCCCAATTCAAGAAAGCATGTCAGCCTGTATTAGTCAGCAAAGCACTTAAGCTCTGTAGACTTCAGTGGGACATGCTTAAGTGCTTTGTTGAATAAGGATGCTTGCTTGAATCAGAATCTTGGTGAAATAATCTATTAGAGATCTCTTAGTTACTTACATGTCTCTTATTACCATAGCATTTGAGCACCTCCACAACATTGCTGTGAGGTAGGGAAGTATATTTTCCCACTTCATGGGCAGGGAACTGACTTATCCAAGGCCACACAGAAAGTCTGTGGGAGAGCAGGATATCTCTGCAGTCTTAGGCCAGAGCATTAATCACTTGACCATCCTTCCTCCCTCCTATATGGTATGAGCCAAATTGTCTGTTTCCCAGAGAGGCTAATAGGTGCAGCCTTTGAAGGCCCTATAGATTTACTAGCTTTATGAATCTATGCATCTTCCTCTTATAATCGTAGCCTTTAGGCAAGATAACAGCCACAAAAAGTTCTTTAGTTGCCCTGGTATATGAGCACAATATAAGCAGGAATTCAGTTTCTGTAATCTGCCAAAACATCAATACCCTGAAGGCAAGCTCAGATAGGAAATGGATCACTGACTCACCCTTCTGGCTTAATAATAATACTTAGCACTTTTATAGTTTTTTTACACACATTAAATAATAAATCAATCCTCACGAGACTCTTATAAAATAGTTAAACATCACTGTTTTCTAGATGGAGAAAACGAACCAGATGAGTTACCTGACTTGCCCAGGTAAACTGGTAATGGAGCCAGTATTAAAACTCCTGATTCCCTGCCCCATGTGTCACACTGTCTGGAGTGGCTCATGACTGAGTGCCAACTTCAAGTCAGACTGTCAAAAAGCGGGGCAGAAACTCCAATCTGGTTGTATGTTCTACAATTAGATTTCACCAACTCAGTAACAAGTGTGAACTCCTAAAGCACTATAACAGACTTACCATAAAGTCACAGGGACAAGGCAACTTTTGTAGGTGGGAGAGACAAACTTTCGAGCCTCGCAGAGCTCTGCTTCAGATTTGGGAAAGGTTCTCCAATCATCACAGCTAAATGCAAGATGGAACAGATTGTTAAGCATAAGTAGTTGGCACATATTCTAAGGGACACCTGTTAACACCCTTGCAGTCCTAGGACAAAAAGAGGGGTTAGTGGGTTACAGATTGTTGTAACAAGCCATAAATCTAGATGAGTTATGAATTTAAGTTCCCAGGCTCATCTTTTCAAAGGGGTGTGCAGGTTTAATAACAGGCCACTCTACTTTGAACAGTCATTAGTATATGAGTTAACTACCTATGCTAAACAATCCACCTTGCATTTAGCTATGACACTGGGAGTATCTTTCCCAGACCTGAAGAAGAGCTCTGTCTGAGTCTAAAATGTAGGAGAGAGAGAGAGAGAGAGAGAGTCTGGAGCACTAGGCCTGGTGCAAGACCTGAGGCCTACACCAGAGGCTGTGAACCAAAGTCATGCCATTCATTAAAGCAGATGCTTACAGGTCCACTGTCTAGTACATAAACTTGGCAAAGTTGCAACTAGAGTTGCTAAAACAGACACTCCAAAGAAGTACTATGCACTAGATATTTATGTAAATATATTCCAGAATGCTAGTACATATACACCCCAATCTAGTACAAGATAAGATGGTTTGACAGAACAATGAATAGGGATGTTGCGTCCGAGATTTCAGGAACAAGGGAAAGTAACAAACGAATGTCACGAAAGACACAAAGCAGTACGTAAGTTGTTTATCCCAGTTGTTTGTCTCAGTCTATAAATATCGGGGTACCTCATTGTATCCCTTTGTGTGGCCTAGGGGACAGTAGCGACTCCCACTGCTGACTGAGACGCTCCTTGCCATGGGGCACTCCTGTGTTCATGTACTTGTGCAAGTTGTACAAGTCGTTAGATCTCTGCCTTGGGGGAAATAAACCTGTATCACTGAACTCTGCCTGTGGTCTTTCTTTATGAGTAACATCAAGGTCTGCTGAATTAGCAGGTGCGCTCTCTGCTAGTGCTGATATCACTGGAGCTCTAAGGACAGAAGCACAGAGCAGCTCAACAGCCTTCACAGCAGCAACAACTTTCAACCATTCTACAGAAAGCTTTTCTCTTTCAGCACCAGAAGTTGATCCAATAAAAGATATTATCTTACCTAACTTGTTTCTCTAATATCCTGGGTCTGACCCAGCTACAACTACACTACAGACATGGAGTCACAGACTGTCCCCTTGGGCATTCCAGTTTATCTTGCCACCCAGGCAAGCTGGACTGTGGGAGAGATGGTCACTTTACACCAAAAATCACAGTGATATTCAGGTTACTCCCAATCCAAAAGGACCAGTCACCCAGGTCATTTGTACTCAGAGCTGAAACCAAAGACAACATCTGTAGCCAATCCTATAATAGACTAACTAAAGATTTATTAACTAATAAAAGAAATGAGAGTTATTTACAAGGTTAAAACAGTGCCCCTTAACAACTTCCTTCAGCTTCTGTTCTTCCCAGCAACTCTCTATACCAGCTTTCATCACCATTAGCGCTCTCTCTCCCAGGTCTCCTGTTGCTGTCTCCCAATAATTCTGGCCAGCTTTCTGCTGCTATTGCTACTTGCTCACTCCTTCCTTTCTCTTGTGCATGCGTACACGCAAACATTCACACTCCATCCTTCCAGTCTCTTTCCTGAGGGCCCAGGTGCTCACTCTTAAGCCCAGTTGGGAGGCAGCTGACTAGTCACAGGTGCACTGGCTTCTTCCCTCTTAAAGGGGCCATGGCCATGTGACACATCCAGGGTGGGTTGAAAACTGTGTTAAAATTGTGACCTAACACTTAAATTCTCAGGGATTTTCCTGTTTCTACTTGGCTAGGGGGCTCTGACTAAGCGCTAGAACTAGGGGTGCTGCTGCACCCCCCTGTCTTGAAGTGGTTTCCATCATATACAGGGTTTACAATTTGGTTCAATGGCTCTCAGCACCCCCACCATGCCTGAGGCTATATCGAGAAGCATGCAGTCTGCAGTCTGCAGCCAGCCAACCTGGAATAAGGTGGCTTGAATTGTAACTCTCTGTTTTAGGGAGCAGCCTGCTTTGTCTTTCTCTTCTGAATTCTAAGAAATAAAGTAGTGTTACATTGCAACTTTTCAGCAAGAGTGTTTTATGTTTTTATCACATTTCTGTTTGTATATTGTGAAGCATAATGTGTGTATATGTGTGTAGAACTTGCATATCTACCTCACCTCTTTTTCTTGTGTCTCAAAAAGTAGGGACTGTTATTAATTCAACTAAAATATTACATTTATTTTCTTGTGGAAGTAAATTCTTCCAATTAATTCTACATTTATTAAGGAAATATTCCATTTAATTGCATATAAAATTTGATACAATAAGATATTTTCTTTTCTTACAAGAAATGGAAAAATGTGAAGTTAAAGAAAAAGGATTAATTTATAATCTATTATTAAAATGGATCCATGCAGTATTACAAAATGCTAAGGGAAAAAATATTAGACTAGTAAGAGAGCATCAATCAGTGAATACACATTTTGATGCCTAATGTTACCTATCAGCTCTGTGTTCTTGGGTAACCAGAGTGCAGTGTCCAGCCTGTCTGACTCACAAAAGACCTTCCTCCCGACCCCTCAGCCTCTGCTTGAACCAAAGCTGATCAGAAGACTTACAAAAAGCAATGAAAAGGCAGTTGAAGACACACCTAAACCCCTCCGGACAAGGGTGACAGGATTAAGGAAACTCCTCCAGCCTCATTTGTATCAAAGATGGGACAGGGAGGCATCTCCATTAGCATACAGAATGGAGAACAGAGATTCCAAGGCAAGAACTGCACTGGACTCTGGGATCAGAAAAGCAGGGAAGCAGTGCATGATGGGTGATCTCGGCTCCAGATGTTAATGAACCCACAACTGCACACACCTAACTCAGTAGTTATCAGACCAGTTCTGTAATAAATCCTTATTGGTATTCAAAATACAGAAGCTGCCTAATTGCATTATGAGCTCCCTGAAGGAACACTGCCCGTAGCCAGGAATGATCAGTTCTTATTGTCTAGCCTGAACAAAACAACTTTGGTACACTCCCTCGAGCCATCAGTTTACCCAGAAACAAATCTAGTGTTCTCCCTTGAACCATTGTTCTTTCACTACAAAAACCCCTTCCCATGCTCAAGTAAGTGCTCTGATGCCTGGATCCAAAATCTGCATCAGTTCCATTGGGACTTCATCTTCTCCTGACTGATTGTGCTGGCGGCTCTGCCTGTCTCCAGCACTCTGGACCCTCATCTACCACCACCACCTGGGATCCCCGATCGATTCAAGCTTCATGAGTGGTGAGACTCCAGCTCTCTCTCTCTCGGTATAACCTTCTGACCCTGACTTGTGTGATCAGTTATAGTTTTCTAAACCTGACTTTTGTAATCAAATTTAAGTTAAATTTAATATTATAACTGTTTTGTTTGTTTGGCTCCCCTTATATACTTATTATCTGGCAATAAACAACTTTCATGTTTAAGCTGGTTGCTTCTCTCTCTCTCTCTCTCCCCCCCCCCCCCCCCCCAGCATGGGTGTTTTTCGGCTTCCCCATTCGCTCTGCAGCAATTCGTATCTAAGAAAAAGATCCCTGCAGTACCCAAAAATCCTGTGGGGTTTGTTCACCAAGTGGGTTTGTCGTAGCTTTCCTTATAGAAAATGAATAAACAATAGAAAAAGGATAAACAGCTTACCCAAAAACAATACAATTTAAAGTACTTATAGCCAAATACACATAAAGACTCCACCAGCCAGATACACAGATGCAAATACAGCAAAACAATTTAAAAGACTATATATTGCTACCTTGTACTTACACAACTGGGAAACAGAAGATAAGAAAGATTGGAAATAGATCCTCTCATAGCTTGAGAGAGCACAGAAGCAGACAAGACCCAAGACCAAGAAACCCCCACAAATTCCCTCCCTTAAGCTTTTTGAAAAATCCGGTTTCCTGGATTGGTCGCTCTTGTCAGGTGTTTGGTTCCCTTGTTAACCCTTACATGTAAAAGAAACATTAACCCTTAGCTATCTGTTTATGACAGGAGTTACTACCAGAACAATTGCACGTGAAAGTGGAGATAGGGACGTGCTGAAACCTGGGGCATATGAAGGTGGCAGCTTGAAAGTGCTGTTGACCTAAGCCTGCTGAGTTGAGGGGGCAAGAAAGGGTCATCTTGGGAGTGTTGATTAACTAGTCCTCTCAGACCGCCCTGTTAGTATGACACACATACACACCCCTGATTCTGGACTGGAATAACCCAGCCTAGGAACCTAGGTCCTTCAGGATAACTCCACTGCAGAAGGAGAAGTAGAGCTCCATATTTGAAAGAACACAAATGACACAAGCAGTACATTGATGAATTACAGAACCTCCTCCCCCAGAAGAGTAACCATAGTAAATGAGCATACCACAAAGTAATGGGCAAAATGGTAACACTATTTCCATCTACTTTTTGCTCTGAAAATGTATACAAGTGATGTCTTAGAAATGTAGAACTGGACAGGACCTCAAGAAGTCACAAAGTCCATCCTTTGCACTGAGGCAGGACCAAGTATACCTAGATCATTGCTGACAGGTTCTTGTCCAACCTATTCTTAAAAACCTCCACTGATGGGTATTCCACCACTTCTTAAGTAACCTGTTTCAGTGCTTAATTAGTTAAAAAGTTTTTCCTAATATCTAAGTATTATATAAGTAATATATAAGTATTGTGTCCAGTTCTGGGCACCGCATTTCAAGAAAGATGTGGAGAAATTGGAGAGGGTCCAGAGAAGAGCAACAAGAATGATTAAAGGTCTTGAGAATATGACCTATGAAGGAAGGCAATATTTGGTCCTGCCATGAGGGCAAGAGACTGGACTCGATGACCTCTCAAGGTCCCTTCCAGTCCTAGAGTCTATGAATCTATGAATCTATAACCTAAATCTCTCTTGTTGAAGATTAAGCTGATGATTTCTTGTCCTACCATCAGTGTACATGTAGAACAATTGATCACCATCTGCTTTATAGCAACATTTTACATATATAAAGACCATTATCAAGTTTCCCCTCCGGCTTCTCTTCTTAAGACTAAACATGCCCAATTCTTTCAATCTTTTCTCACAGGTCATGTTTTCTAAACCTCTTGTCATTTTCATTGCTCTCCTCTGGACTCTCCAATTTGTCCACATCTGTCAAAGTGTGATGCCCAAAACGGGACATGATTTTACAGTTGAGGCCTCCTCAGTGCTGAGTAGAGCAGAACAATAATTTCTTGTGTCTTACGTACAAGGCTCCTGTTAATACACCCCAGAATGGCATTTGCCTTTTTTGCCACAGCATCATATTGTTGACATATTCAATTTGTGTTCTATTATGACCCTCAAATTATTTTCTCCAGTACTCTTGCCTAGCCAGATAATCTCTATTTTGTATTTATGTACCCTTCGTAAGGGTAGTACTTTGCATTGTCTTTACTGAATTTCATTGATTTCAGGCCAATTCTCCAAATAGTCAAGATTTTTCTGAATTCTAATTCTGTCCTCCTAAGTGCTTGCCACCACTCCCAGCTTGGTGTCATTAATGAAAATATTGAACAGTACTAGATCCAAGACAGACCCACTTGATATATTCTCCCAGTGTGATAGCAAACCATTGATAACTGCTGTAAATACAGATTTGCAACTAGGTATGCACTCACTTTACAGTACTGTAATTTAGACCATGCTTTCCTAATTAGCTTATGAGAATGTCATGTAGGATTGTATCAAAAGCCTTATACTAAAGTCCAGCCACATCACATTTACTGCTCTCCCCCATCCACTAAACTAACAATCCCGTGAAAGAGATTAGATTGGTTGCTATTATTGACAAATCCATGTTAGCTATTATTTATTACCTTATGTGATGGGGTGCCTGCTCCACACTGACCTGTTAGGGATGAATAGAGCTCTAAGGTGGCTGTGCAAAAAGCAGCCAATAGGAAAGGGACTGCCAGGAGCAGCCAATCAGGGCCAGGCCGGCCCATATAAGAAGAGCTGCAGGGCAGAACAAATTCAGTAGCTACCTGGAGCTTGAGGAGGGATGATCAGACTCCTAGCAGGAGGAAGGAGAGCCAGAACCCTGCATAGAGCAGTGCTGTTAACAGCGACCAGAGGGAGCTAAAGACAGCTCCTGGTGGACTGCAGGGATTCTTTAAGTTTGATCGATAGAGTTGGGCAGAATCATAGCAACTTCAATTCTGAATTTCCTGATTTTCTGGTAGTTGAAGTCACAACCTTAATATTGCAATGACATAGAATTGCATGGTTCTAGTAAGGTTAATGTTATCCAGCAGTTTTATCACTGTTAATTCCCTCACTCATAACTTGCAGAGGCCTAAACCAAGAATGAACTCCTCTTTATCAAGGACAATCTGTTCCAAGAAGCAATCATCTATGGCTTCCAAGAATTCACTCTCTCATTTATTTCCTAATTCTATGAACTCTAATAACACTTTTACTATGCTTCAGGACATTTAGCTGATCAAATGCAAGACAGAATATTTTCCCTAATGTACACAATTTCATAATTGGAAAGGTACATTCTAGAAAGTTTTCACCTTCCTCTGAACCAGTCCCCCAACACCAGCCTCACCACACTTTAAGATGGTGTCCCCATGCTCCCTTATCTAAACACACAGGCAGTAACTGGTGTGGCAGGCATGGCCCCACACCCTCATGCCTGATAGCTACTGCTCAGTGGAAGGCTAGCAGGAAGAAGGCACTGCACCTCCTCACAAGATTGTTGATGCAGTTTGGCATAGTTATTAAATCCTACCCCACCCCTCCCCTGCTTTTTCAGCCAGAGGCTCCTGAAGTTGCAGCACCCTTGGCCTCCTGACAAACTCCTACTACTACTTCTGCTTCCTTGATCTGCTTTCAGGATTCTTTCTGTCCCTCAAGCATTGATGCTTTTCCTCTTCTCTGGCTTTGATCTGGTCATATATGCTAGTCAGTCAGCAGCCATCTGGGCCACAACTAGCAGCTGGGAGAAGTAACTTATGTGCCAGGCTTGAGGCTCCTAAACTACCATTTTGCAAATCCTCCATCCTGTTTTCACTGACCTGGTGTGAAAGAGCAAAATGGGACAAAACTGTCCAGAGCTCTCCTCAGTCTTAGACTTGCGGACAGGATTTGTGGGGCCTTTAAAAAAACAAAACAGAAAACAACTTCATAAAGGACTCAGCAAACCCCTCCCCTTATCTCCTCCTCCAGCTAATGTGTTGTGAAGCATCTGCATGACAAGAAATAGAAAGTGTTAGGAGCCAGTGGTAGTGAAGCATATGCTGTCCCTTTGTAGCGCAGCAGCCAGGAAGAGCTTTGCAGTATGTTTTCTAGGATCCCATTCTCAACCATTTTGTCCTGCACCTGCAGGCCAGCCCATGGACCTTATTTTCAGCCACTCCCCCACTCATTGCACCTTCAGTGGGTCAGCAAATAATTTTGTCCTCTTTTTTTTTAAGTCAGCTTTAGTCTAAAGCTCCCTGGGCCACATTTTCCAGCATCTAAGTTGTCCCATCATAAATGCATATAGATCAATTAATATCTGCATATAGTCACTTATGGTTGTCTAAGCCACACTTATTAGACAGAAGGCAAAGAGGCCAGCATGCTAAGGAGGGGATGGAATTTGACACACAACACAGAGCAGTGCTTAAAGGAAGCTAGGTTGCAACCAGTCACCAATCTGGGAAATACATTTCTAAGAAGCAAGCTGGGGCTCTGGGGGAGGGAACCCCTTTGATTGGCTGCTTTCCCCACTTGCTCACCTTGTGAGCTGATTAGCCAGTCAGGGCTGGGGCAGGAAGCAGGCAGGGAGTTCTCTCTCTCCCCCATCCCCTCAGAAGCCAATACCATTCTCACAGGGGGAAGAGAAAGAGCCCAGCAGCTTAGGGTGGCTCCAGTCCCTCATGCCCTCTCCCCTCCTGTGAGAACCAAGTATCCTCTTCTCCTCCCTCTTCCTCCCTGCAATACCCACCACATTAAGCACTAACAGGGACCTTAGGTTCACATGCCAGAAGTTGCTCAAGTTGCAGCCATGGAAATGGTGGTGTCATGTGGCTCCCTCTCCTCAATTGGCCCTGTCAGGACGTCTTTCAGGACCAGGAAAAAAGAGGGTCAGCAGAGTGACGGTAAATCTCTGCAATGGTGATGCTGGTTGAAGTGGTAAGGAAGATTCTGCTCAAAGCCACTGCTATACACCCTGCAACCCTTCCCAGAAATGTCCTAAAGGACTGGCAGCCTTGTTCCATCAATATTGCCCAGTCAAAACAAAATCCCATGCATTTCTATATAGGCAATGTTCCTACATCAACAATTCTGAAGACTCACCTTAATCAATGGAGTTCTGGAAACCGCCAGTCAGTTCTTCCTTTACTTGAGACAAACTCAGATCACACTCTTTCAGGGTTTTCTTTCAACCACAGTTTTTTTATAACATGCTTGGAGGTCGAAATGATCTTCCTACCACCTGTCATACACTTTTGATGTTGTCTGGGTTAACCCCAGCAGAGAGTTCAGCACAAAGAATGGAGAAGATAGGAATATAATACCTGGAGAGAGAGAGAGGCCAATAAATTCCTATGTGCACCTCCTTAATCCAATCCTCTTTCTTTCTCCTCTCCTCTGCCAGACTACTCCAGAACTCTCCCACCTTCCATGAACCAACTTCTGATGGCTTTTCCTAGATTTTCACTTTGGAAATCTGATAAGCTATGGGCTAGGGATGGAGTGAGTGGGAGAAAGGAAATAATGCAAGCATTGTTTATGTCTTTGGAACCTACAGCTCCACACCTTATTTTTAGCACCAACCACTCCTGGCATTCATTTATCTCATTCATGCTGTCTGGCTTGTGAAAGTCTGGACTGTAAGCTAACCCATCCTCTTGGCTGATGAAACACAGTATCAGACTAGGGCAGAAGTGAAAGCCTTGCGTACTGCCGATAAGAGGAACACTTTCTTCTAGTTCTCTTGTCTGTTCATGTTGGTGGCATTCAGTAGCAAATATGTTGCATACAGTTAGGTTAGTTCTTTCATCACTGAGTTGCTCTGTCCTTTGAGATGTCAGCTGTTGTGTTATAGGTCACTTTTTCTCCAGTTGTCAGTTTTCTTTAGCATTTGACCTAGTTCTTTATAATTTATTTGGTTCCTGCTGCTCATTCATTACCCTAGAGATGATAATGTTGGCTATGCCTGTCTCGATGTGTTTGGCTGCTACTGTACCATATCAAGAGTTTGTATCATGCAATACACTGCCACCTTGAATTGCTTAATTTTGTTTTTCCATGTGCCTTTTCCGCAGTTGTGTGGACTGTGTTCTTCTGCTTGACATTAAAATTGTTCTTTTTCTCACTAACTCTCTCAGTGTTAAGTTTCCCTGCCTTTCTGATGAGCAGTTATGCTCTATTTCCAGCTTTACATTTAATAATCTGGAATTTGCCTCCTTATCCTTTTGTTCCTACATTTGCTTTTTGCTTTTTTAGTCCACAGAAGAGAAGAACGAGGGGGGATTTGCTGGCTGCTTTCAACTACCTGAAAGGGGGTTCCAAAGAGGATGGATCTAGACTGTTCTCAGTGGTAGGAGATGACAGAACAAGGACTAATGGTCTCAAGTTGTAGTGGGGGAGGTTTAGGTTGAATGTTAGGAAAAACTTTTTGATTAGGAGGGTGGTGAAGCATTGGAATGGGTTACCTCGGCATGACCACCTTCAGAATAGATTCGAAATGTTATTCAGCTAGCCAATTCCAATATATAAGAAGGGACTGGGAAGCCAGTGCAAAACCCAAGAGGGAATGGAATGGGGATGTTTGGCACATTAACTCCTTCAGTCCACAATTTCCGTTGGGTTGGCTTTCTAGATAAATACTTTTCAAACAAGTCATGCAGAGAGCCCCACAAAAGATTCTTCCACACATCTAGGAGGCAAGTACTAACACCTGTTGAGGGTGGAAGTGTGTTTAAAGGGAGGGTCCTAATAAACTTGTGGCCATATAGACGAGAGAGAGACTGGCTTCATCATATGTCGCATAGGGGATGGAGCATTCTGAGGCCTGATTCTTGTTACATTCCAGGGAGCGCGGTACACAATAGCGCCGACGACCTACCGTTGTGACAATGAGAACATCCACCACGCCTGGAGAGTTTACAATATATCATGCCATACCTTGAATTGTACTTCGTCTTGAACAGCCCAATAGTTCCTCAAACTAAAACCCATCAAATGGTGCCTTAACAAGCTGGAAAAAGTCAAATGGAAACCTTGCAGTGACTGTCAAGAGGGGAGGCAGAGATCGCGTAAACAAGATAACGATAAGTTTCTTCCTGAAATGAGTTAATGGGAGTTAGTATGAAGCAGAGTAAATATATAAGTGTTTCAATAGAAGGGAGGGGACTTGGGAACACGGTCTAAAGGTCTAAAGACCTCGCATCTGCGGTTCTACGTTTCCCAACCTCACTGTGGGGCGAGAAAGGAATTTGGACAGAGGAATTGTCTGGCACTCTCCAGGTGGGTGTCTGCTTAGGGCATGGTAATTGGTGAGGGCTCTATCTTCTGTTGAGCTGTTCACATCCAGGTGGTTCCTAACCACTGGGCCGTTATGGGAGTCCTCCCCCTCACTGAATGCTATGCCAAAAGAGGGTGCATCTGAGACTCCCAGCGAGGAGCACGCCTGCGGCCCAAGTATTAGACTATCTCCAAATAGGGGTGGGGCTTGGCTGAAAGCTCTGTATAATCTTTGGAAGAATGGAGTGGTATGAAGGTTTATTGCTGCAGGGGTACCTGTAATAACTCTTCCAAAGCTGCACAATGGATCCTTCAGGAGAGCTACATATAGGCAACAGTCTACGCTCCATGGCTCATCAGCCAGGTCTATTAAACGAACATTCCTGGTCCATCAGGGAAAGGCCATTGTGGACCCAGTCGCATGTTGTTATTTTCCTCACAGGTGTAGCTAGAGATGTGTATGCTTACTCCTAACCATGAGCCTGGGACAGGCAAACTGGAAGATAGCCATCTTCCTGTCAAGGGCAGTGGCAGAAGCATTTACTAGTAGCCTTTTTAATAAAGTGAGGCAACTGGAGTGTATCTCTCTATAAGGGTCTTGGGGCTCTGAATGTCTGTTCCCACGACAAAATTATTCGATTTTAATTGATTTCAAGAGCACACTGCAAGCCTGATTGTTTCACCCCAGCCTTGTATAGATCTTTAAGAAGTAGTTGGAAAGATAGTGTCAGCTGGAGTGCTTTCTAAGAGCTGTAAGACAATCATATTACTAGGGTGGATTTGATAACTCACATATTTGTATGCAATATTTTTGTCTCTAAGATTACGTCTTGCGAGATGCCAGCAATTTCTTTAGGAACTATTCGCTTCTTGTGAATATATTTTATAGACAGAGCCAGCATGCATGCTGACAGGTAGTTGCGCACAGGTGCAGCTTATGCAGTCTGCTTAATATCAATAGTGATCTGCACAATAAGCAGGGGCCTACTGTTAATAGAGACGCCTGTGAATGCATGTTAAGCCTCTGTGTTTCGACGATATCTACTAATAATTGGGCACTGACAGGCACATTCACCAATTGAGTACACATGAAATGTTCCCATAAATAATTTTTAGGCCAAGATGTTAAAAGAGAGGTCAATAGAGGAGAAATCAACGAGAACATAACCAATAGTAATATCATGGTGATATGTCTGGAGAATGGTTTACGCAGTCAGTCATTTTACCTATATCCAATATCTGTCCCTAGCATTTATACTCTGACATATCACAAGGGAGATCGACATTTTACTGCCCCAACTATCATGTAATACATCTAGAGTTAAGCTTTGCGAACAGAATGAGGGTGTATTGCTAAAGGGATTTCGCCAGGGAGTTCTCCAGGGGAAGTGAGAACAAAAACACGCGCAAAATACACATGTTGGCGGAGAGGAACTCATCGTTGTATGATATCGTTGCAGTTCTGCAGATAGTGGTAGTAAGGTGACATGTCAGCTAAAACGGGTGTCGTGGAGAAAACTTTTCACTATATTACGTATTCATCAAATACACTGTTTTTTCAATTATGGCTTTGAAGTATAATCGAGGTGTGACAAGACCAAGTTTTTCAAGCGCAATCAAACTGGCAGTCTTTGAGAAATTTTCAGGGAGACGTTACCTTAACTACACTCAGCATAGATAAAGGCATTGTGAGACCAAAAGAACGTTAGAGAGAACCACGTAGCGCGTTGGCACAAAGCAGCTGAGGACTAGCCATTGCGGACATGGTTCGAGTCACACTAAGCAATGGGTATCCGAGGGAAGTAGTGCACAGACAACTCACAAAGTGACGACACTCAGGTGTTACATGATAAATTATGATTGGGCATCTTCCAGAATTAGAGCCTAACCACCAGCGCCAGGAGCTTTGTGACACAGGGCTGCTAACAAGGGCGGGTTTCACAAGGGAGTTGGAAGGGGAGTGGAAGGGAGCGGAGGGCGGTCTCTTTTGGTCGCGAAGAAAACATCTGTTTACACATAATTGTCATACGAGCGCACGTTAGTCTCACTATATGAAAACCATCATAATAAAAATGCAGAACTCCTAAAAGTAACTACAACAATAAGAAGTCCACTACAAAACTAATTAAGTTCCCAATAAGAAAGGAAAGTCAGAACGCTAAAGAGTTGAGCCAACTGGGTAGACTTGCAGCAAATCACTCAGGTCGAGCTGCCCACCGAGCACACGGCGTGAGAGAGCCATAGAGAAACAGGGAGTTTAGACAGAGGGAAGGATTACGATGGTAGGAAAGACAGCCCAATAGCACGAAATTATGGTCGCACGTCTGACTGCCTTATACCCCGTACTCGGTTACTCTTACACACCCCGCCCTTAGAACTGCTAATAACAAAGGCGCTAAAGAATCAGTCTAAAAAGTTTCTAGACATCGTGCCACCTATAGTACCCTGTCTGTAAGGCCAGAGACCGATCCATCCCAAAGAGAGAATATAGATTTACATTATCTTAAACCCAGGTTATAAAAAATACGGTGTAACGTGTAGTTTTTGTGTCGAATATTTTGTGCGTGTTGTTATTCTCTGATGGTCGACATAATCACTTAATCAGTGCACTAGTATTAGTTAACATCAGGCTGAGAAACGTCGAGAACTGAACTCGAGGGCATCCAGTGTGAAATGCCTACTGTGGAATCTCTAGGGCAGCAGAGGTGGGAGCTTATTCCAGGAGAGTGTGGCGGTTGAGGGACCCGCAGCCTATAATCACCAACAGAACAAGATGACGCTGTGGAGACAATGAGCCATGTGGAGACAGGCAGAGGTATCCAACTGTCGTCCAGCTCCACTACAGGACTGCTGGATGCAGACACTCCAGTTGGTAGACAGGTAAGAACGAGTAGGCTCAGGGTCGTGAGACCACTGCAGTGGTTAAACTTCTGTGTATCTGAGAAAGAAGATGGAGAACAAGAAGAAAACAGAGCCTACACAAGCCACGTCATCTCAGGCCTGCGAACACTAGGAAAACACACACCTGGGCCGGGCTGGATAATCTAGGTAACCGACATAATTGCCGGCCTACCTTTCGGAGCATCACCCAGCTACGAGAGAGGAAGATTGCATCAAGACCGAGCTTAAAAGGAACAGTAAAGAAGAGAAGCCTTGTATCCCAAAGGCTGGAGGTCCTGCTGATTACCTACTCAATAGTGAAAACCGTAAGGAACGTAGTAGTGTCGAGACTCCTCGGAGGGGGACGGAGCACCCATCGTTCGCCCTGACATTCACGTGGAGGTATGCGCCTGCTTGACCCGATCCAGAAATGTACAGAGCTGTCAAGGAATTATCTGGCCTTGACATACCTACCCATGCTAGCACACACCATGTGGAGCAAAATGATACTGCGAGGTGACGCAGAGCAGATCAAGAGGACACAGGGCCTGGAGTACAGGTGAAGGAGTCGGAGCGCAGGTGGTATTCTCTTCGATTCTCCTGTCAAAGATAGGGCCCAGGCAGAGACAGATGCATCATGGAGGTGAATGCCTGGCCTGCGAAGATGGTTAGCCAGGAGGGCTTGGCTTCCTCGACCACAGAGGTATTCAAGAAGGACTGCTAGGCAAGATGGCATCACACTTCGAGGAGGGGAAAGACCTATTATGCACACAGACGGCAACCTAGATGAGGGCTTAAACTAGGTCGACAGTGAGCAAAGCCCACAGGTAAGTGGGAGACAGGAAGACCTGGAAAGATGGGTCAGAAACAAGACGAAGCGAGCATAATGGCAGAGAGAAAGGAGGGCTGGGCAAAACTGGAGGCAAGATCAAACCAGTACTAGATGCCTATATACAAATGCGAGAAGATGGTAAAAGTAGGAAAGAACTGGAAGTGTAATAAATAAATACAACATGACATGTTGGCATCAGAACTTGGTGGTATAATACACAGTAGGAATTGTGTGGATGGTAGAGTTTGCTCAGGAAGAAGACAGGGGAAAAAGGAGGAGGTGCCTATATATTAAAAATGTACCACACTGACTGAAGTGGAGAATGGACCATAGGAGACGGAAGTGTTGAGATCCACGGTTAGGATAAAAGGGATAAAGAACAAGGGATGTCACGCTAGGTACCTACTACAGCCACCTAACCAGGGGCAAGAGGTGGATGAGCTTGGTTTAAACAACAACATGAATTCCAAAGCCCAAGATTGGGTGAATGGGGGCTCAACATCCAGATATAATGGGTCTATTATGAAAAATAAAACAACCGCGGGTTCACAGACTATCCAATAAGTTCCTGACTGCACTGCAGACGAACTTTTATTTCAGAAAGGTTGAAAAAGCTACGGGGGAACTGTCTAGACAGGATAACCAAACAGGGGAACTTGTTGAGAATTTGAAAGTCAGAAGAAGCTTGGGTAAAGTGATCATAAACGTAGATTTGCAATCTAAAGGAAGGGTAGAAGGGAGACAGCAAAATAGAGAGAATGGATTTCAAGAAGGCGGTTGTTGGTATATCGCTCAGATGAGCTGATAGGTAAGGTCCCATGGGAATCAAGACTGAGGAAAAACAACTGAGGAGAGTGGCAGTTCTTCAAAGGGACATATTAAGGGCCCAACAAGTCAAAGCTATCCGATGGGTAGGAAAAGAATAAGATGACACAAAGACCAGCTTTGGCTTAACCACGGATCTGATGACGCCACCAAGGACCTAAAGGTGTAAAAAGCGAAACCAGTCATAGGATGTAAAAATGAACTTCAGTCAAATACGAAAGATAGAAGGCAAACAAAACACAGGAAGCAGGGCTAATAGAAAGGCAAAGGCACAAAATGAACCTCGAACTAGCTAGACTAAAGGACATATAGATCAGAGGATCGGTTTCTAATAAAAGTTAGCCAATCAAGTCGATAAATAAAAAATCAAGTCACCTTAGGAATTATTCATGTATACGATTATTAAGACCAGACCTGGGAACATCTGTGGAGGTGGTGAGGACACCACTGCGATATGCCACGATGCACGCTCAACTGAGGAAACACTCCGAATGTGAGGAAGAGAGAACCCATCAAGGCACAAACCTGGCCAATAGCGAGAAAGTAGCTGTACATTCACATTTCTTGTTTCTAGGCTCTTCAACGACAATTCGGAATCCTGACATTGTACTAAACGATAGTGAAATGCTCCAGTCTCATACTCGAAACGTGTAGGTTGCATTCAAGATCTCTCCTCACACCAAGATAAGACAACATAACAACAAACAAGAGCAAGAAGGAGGAAAAAGAGAATGCAGACTCTTTGAGAAGCTATATAGAATGGAAGACTGGATAAATGGACACCATTGCAAGGCTAACAGAGTGAACCTATACTCGCAAGGCATGCCGGGCAGTGGTCTACGACATCCCCATTGAGAATCAGTGAGGCTGGATGCGATTCCACACCTAACAGAGATCGCGCCCTCAAAAAATAAGATACGAACAGTGAAAAAATCCAAGGGAGTCTAGAATGTTTATAATTAGACACTGAGAGGAGCTAGCATGGTATTCCATCTTGAATTAAGAGATTAGAGTCAATCCCCATTACAGGCTCCTTCTACATCTTCCAGAGAGAGGTAAAAGTGCGCGGAATGTAAATAGAAATTCAGGCCCAGTGTTTACTGCTACGGTGGCGTAATGATGGGTTGTGGTTTTGGTTAAATTTTCTCCACTGGGCTCTAGATCCAGCCAGCAAATCTGCTAGGGAATTCTACCATGTTCCGACAGGTAACTGCGAATGAGCACCCGGGAGAGAGTCACAGAATTCTAAACCACCGGGTCATGCTCGTGACTGTGACTCGCCGCTTCAGAATAATCTCAAGAGTGAGCGTTTCTATAGTACTAGTAATAACAAAAAAATGTAGAACACACTATATAAATGTAGCAAAACCCCCCCACAAGAAAACGAAAACAACAAAACTCAAGACCACCTAATTTGAGAAAATCAGATAATAATTTAAAATTTACTTTTTCGAGGACGGTACAGTCAAGAGATAAGTATATGGAGCAGGCCAGAAGTAAGAACTTTTATAGAACTGATTAACTGCCATCTTGTTACTTTAGACACAGTTCTAAACACTTGGAGAGGAACGGTTGTGAAGATATAACCACATGGGTTTAGCAGCGCAACAATATTTCTGCAAGTGGTGTGAGTATCAGAAGTGAGGAGATAGATTTAGGCCGAGCACAAGCACCAAGTATGGCAATGGGTGAGGGGGATACTTTTCTTCTCTTTATGTGTGAGAAAGTATTGTAGCTTCTTATTGTAATTAAACTTCAAGAACAGCTACGGTGGTTTATGTTATATAATAACAAACAGTTCACAGTTATGTGTAACAGATGTTTATTCTCAGCACAAAACCGCAGTATGATTTAAATGACTGAAGTATCTGTCAATGAGAGATAGAGAAACTGTTAAAACTTTAGTACCAGCTGGTTGTCTTGCCTCTTCATGGTAAGAGTGTGATCAAAGACTAATTGGGAGCGTAAGATGAGCAGCAAGCTGACGTAAATGCTGCAGCGTGTCCATACCTTGGCTCCATGCTTTAATAGAGAGAAAGACATTCTCACTGAAAATTTCAAAGATCGTCTGTCTCGAAAAATTGCCTGTTTAATGTACACACAAGTCAATTAAAAAATGATAAAAAATGTCTATTTGATGTGTAGATGAACAGGTTTTCACAACGCGTTTTGCATTAAATGAAACTTCTTATATCAACATCCTATACTTGACAATCCCGAGAATATCATAAAAGGTTTTGACAGATTGTCAAAAATTACTATGTATGATTCATGTCACTATGGAGAGGCGGCGATGACTAATTATGATTGTAAAGGTGGGCTATCTGCAAGATAACCCTTTGATAAAATTGACAGAGTTGACCACTAAAACAGCAAGTATGATAGGACAGATTATTAATGAATAAAAAACTAGAAGGTTCACACAAGACTACACATATACTATGGTTGATTTTATTCGATCTGGCTGACATGAAGGTCGCTATGCAGCCCCATTAAGTCTGAACGGTTCCAGCTAGTTTAACAGCTGCTTGCATCACTAGCAGTGCAAAGCTGCTGGAGCATACCAGAGAATGTGGCCTGGAACAATATATTCACAAGAAAGGATAAGCCAACAATGAAACGAAATCTGGCCGTGGCATCGGATACTATGGTCAATAATAGTTGACCAAATCGAAGGAGTACTATGGTCCACGCAATGCTGGGTCAATGATTAGATTTGAGTCTGAGCAAGCCTCTCTATGAAGCCCAGCCTGCGCATACAACATATCAATCTCTAACACAAAAATAACTAAGGAAACCATTCAGAACCCTGGGACCCCCAAAGTCCCTCCCCTCGCTATTGAAACACTCATATTTTACATGCTACTAACTCCAATAAAATCATTCAGTGCAAATAACACATAGCCTGAGGACTTGCTCCACTGAAGTCCACTGGCAAAGTTTCCATTGACTTCAGCGTAAACCCAATGGGGTTAGAAACATTGGCGTTAAACGACAAGTAACAATTCAAGGTATGCTGATATGTAAACTCTCCAGGGCTGAGTCCTCATTTACACACGTGGCTCGGCGATGTGACAGTCCTGGAAGTTAAAACAAGAATACAGGCCTCAGATCTCCCATTCCCTATGGGACAATGATGAAACCATCTCATCTCCTCGTCTATCATGCCACAAATTTGATTAAGGCCTCCCTTTAAAAACCAACACTTCCTCCAACAGGTGTTAAGTCCTGCCTCAGATAATAAAAATAAGAAAGCATAGAAAAGTACAGCGAGTAATTTTAATAGTGTGCTCGGCCACGATGTGTAACCATAGATAAATCCTTTACTAGAAAACAAAACCAGGAAAATTCGTGGAATGAAGAGGAGTTATGTGGCCGAAAACATCCCGCGACAATCTGCATGTGGTAACCCGCATCAGATGTCGGGAAAATTTTGCAATATTAGCTTCTCCCAGCCTCGCCACTGAACTTACATATTTGAAACATTGGGTTGAAAGACAATTCAAAATAACTATCTAAGGGTTACTGGAGTCTATGCTGCGGGGGGGGGGTCGACTAACGATACCAACTTAAATCCCAGTTCGTGCGAAAAGCTACTCGAAGTCGGCCGTATCTTAGGTTGATATACCTGGCCCGTGAAGATGGAGGTGATGTCACCGCTACCAACTCCAATGTCGACTCCGCTCGCCGTCTCTTCCGCGGGTGGAGTTTCTGGAGATCGACGGCAGAGGCGGACAACTATACGGAATAGAAATCGAAGTTCAATCCCGATAAGAGTCATACGATCTGTCCCGATCACCAGTGGGTATGTATGACATAGCCCTAAGGCAAAAGCACAATCCAAAAAGTGCTCCCATCTTACAAGATTCACAATTTAATTTGATCAGGCCCCCTGTCTTTGTGGTTTGTAGTGTTTTGGGGCCTCCTCCTCCTCCACAGCACATATACAGCCACCTAGCGCGAAAGGCTAGAGCGAGGAGGGCCTAGATGCGGCGGTGGCTGGGAACCATAAGCCTGCAAGCAACTGGGCCAGCAGCACAACAGAAGCTAATGAGATGCAATTGATGAAGAAGTGGTATTCATGGTCAATTATTTCACTTTTCCAACAGCAGATTAGCGCCCCATTCCGCCAAACCTTACTCTGCACTGATAGCCAAAATAACCACCACTTCCTGGTGAGGAATGGGGTGGGGAGGGAGAGCCCATGGCGGCCTCTTGGTGAGATAGCAAAGTGTTGGGGGCGGAGGACTAAAACCTCGCAAGTACTGGCAGGACAACTCAGCTGCCACCCCCTTATCTCTGCCTCCCAGGTGTGCTGCAGCCCCATTCTGCCATGAGACCCACAATCCCTTATTGCCTTCCTTGGGATGCCCACACCCCGTAGTATGAGAACTGAGCAGCAGAGTACTCGAGGGATTTGACAGCCCTCGACTGAAATGTAAAATAGACTAATCCGGAACTGCGGCGAGCATAAAAGCGCATAGAGTAGTAATGCATTGGGCAAGCTCTCCATTTATGAAGTGAAAGATTGCTTCCTACTGATGAGCAGATTTCGCGTGACTGCAAATACTAAGTGCCGCCGTTGATAATCACATTGACAGCGTATTAGGACACCTAGTCCACGACACTCAGAATCAGGCCCTTGTCTTGCATAACTCTTTAAATTGGTCTAGCACAATATGTCTGGTTGACTCGTGTGATTTAAATAATAAATAATAAATCAAAAACCTGAATGTCCTGGCTCCGTTAGCTGTAAATATTTCTCTTATTCCCTCTCAGTGAAATAAATGAATTAAACAGGCAGGATTCAATTTAGTAATGGAATCAATAGTACTGCTAAGCAGAGTGAAGAAGAAGAATCCTAACAGAAATGCACAGAGCTGACGGTAGTGCTACCGTGTAGTTTCTCCGAATAGCAATCGGCCAAATATCACGTACAAATAGAGTTGATTTTGAGCAAGGAAAATTAGCAACACATCTCCTGAGCATCGGCACTTTAAAGGTAAGAAAATATACAGCACATGGAACTTATCAGAATAAAGCGAAGAACTTTTCCCAAGAAACAGTCAAAAGATAACTTAGAGTATTGATCTGGCCAAACACACAAGAGGACGAGCATATCAAAAGGGTAATTGGACGAACCGGAATATTCGCCAGGCTGCGGTAGAGATCTAAAACACATTTATATGCAAGTGTGGGTTTGTGAATCAGTGCCACTCAGATTAACCCAAAATAGGCATGCATCCTAAAGGCAGACGCCTGCATATCAATAGGTCAAATCCACATACTTTGTGATTCGTTTTTCTGTATGCCACAAGGTCGCTTATTTTCTCAAACATGTCAGCAAGCTATCAGCATATCCTGCATTCCCTAGAAAATCCAAAATATAGAAGTAAACAAACACTCAAGAACAAACACCAGCCGACTAAAGTACATTAAACCACCCAGAACCACCTACCTCTGTTCCAGGCAGGAGCAGCGTACAAAGTTTTAAAGTGTCAGCCATGGACACTTAAGTCCATCTACTGAGAGCCCAGGCTAGCAAACACCAAAGTTTGGTTATCCCAACCTTCTGCCTGAGCCGCAGAAACAGACATGGACATCTCCAGAGAGAGCGAGCTCCAGGGCATAATTCCTAAGGTTTCCCAAAAAGGACTAGAAGATGGAGCAATTGGACAGGTCCAGAAATGACAACAATGAAGGATTAAAGGCGTCTTGAACATGACCTATGAAGGAAGGCCTGAACAGAATTGGGTTTTATAGTTTGAAAGAGGACACCGATCGGGGGAATGAAGGCAGTTTTCAGGATATCTACAAGGTGTCAATCCAGAAGAGGGAAACTGTTCACACTTAGAAGCCTCTAACGATAGAACAGAGACATTGGCTTAAACTGGCAGCAAGGGAGATTTAGATTGAGACATTAGGAAAAAGTTCCTACTGTCAGGGTAGTGAAACACTGGAATTAAATTGCCTAGGCGAAGTTGTGGAACTCCAGCCTCGGAGATATTTATAGAGGTAGTTAGATAAATGTCTATCAGCAGATGGCTAGCACAGTATTTGGTCCTGCCAGAAGGCACGGAACTGACTCGATGACCCTCAGAGGTCCCTTCCAGTCCTAGAGTCTAGAATCTATAAATCATCAACAATCCAGCCAGGGCTTTGTCAAGCCTGACCTTACAAATAAACCTCTAAGCGAAGCTGAATTCCATCCCCACCGCCCCTCCCC
>NC_133771.1:31289316-31353209 GCF_003597395.2 Chelonoidis abingdonii | reverse complement strand
TTGGTTCTTGCTGTGTGTGAGTTGTGATTGTCATTCGTTTTTTGTTTTGGTTGTGAAAGACCGTTGGGCCTGAGTCGGCGTGAGGCTTAGCACAAAGGAGGTTTGAAAGCTAACTCTGGTAAATTGGCTGAGCTTAACCATGGGTGGGCGTTCCCGCCGGGTTTATACGCACGCCCAAGCGCACAGGCTGTGACCGGGGCTGTACCAGGGTTCACAAGGAGTGAGGGGGTAGGAAGGAGCAGGGGCCCTGTGGGTCCTATGCCATGCCGTTAGTCCCTTGAAATCCTACACAAACTAATCCAAACCTTTCTCTTAAGCAGAGCGGAGCGACAGGAGCTGCAGACAGGGAGTCTGAGAGGGAGTTGACAGGGAGGCTTACGTGGTTAGGAAGACCCGCAATACCTGTGGCAGACTGCTTCGTCCTCCACCTGCGCCTGAGCAGACAGAGCACAAGGCTGGATGCTTCTACCGCGTTCTGTGTGGGGTTTTGCAAAGACTGTAAACTGCATTCCACTGCGATCCGGCGGGGGCGGGGGAATCCAGTGGGAAGGTGCTACTGGTGGAATCTCTAGGCAGCAGGTGGGGCTACGGGGAGGTGGCAGGTGAGGAGCCTACCATTCAAGCAATTCTGGACTGTCCATGTGGAGACAGCTGGGTAGATGTCCAGTTCACAGGGCTGACACATTGGTGGGGAGGAGATGGCTCAGGGTGGACACTGCAGCTGGTTACTCTGGCAGTGGCGTGTCCACCTGCCTGCGAACCCTCTGCCGTGTTAATAACCGTTAGCTCTCTGTACCAGAGAGGATCCCCCTCGTAAGAGAGAAGCTGTATATAAGGTGGGAGGTTGTGACACCACTGAAATAGAGGCAGGGTGTAGTGTCTGGACTCTGCTGAGGGGGAGGAGGCACCCATCTTTCGCCCTGATTCACTACGGAGGTTGCGCCTGCTTGACCCGATCCGAATGTACAGAGCTGTAAGGATTTCTGGCCTTGACTACTACCCTGCTCACTCATACCATGTGGGACAATGATACTGCGAGGTGACGCAGAGCAGATCAAGAGGACAGGGCCTGGGAGTACAGGTGAGGAGTCGGAGCGCAGGGTTTCTCTTCGATTTCTGTCAGATAGGGGCCCAGGCGGACAGATCTCATGGAGGTGAATGCTGGCTGCGAGATGGTGTAGCCAGGAGGGCTTGGCTTCCTCGACACAGGATGGTATTCAAGAAGGTGCGTCTAGCAAGATGGCATTCTCTTTCGAGGAGGGGAAGCCTATCTCACACGATCGGTAACCTAGTTGGAGGGCTTAAACTAGGTTCGACAGTGGCAAAGCCCAGGGTGGGGACAGGAAGACCTGGAGATGGGTCAACAAGCCGAAGCGGGCATAATGGCGGAGAGGAGGGTCTGGGCAAAACTGGAGGCAAGATAAACCAGTGTTAGATGCCATATACAAATGCGAGAAGTATGGGTATAGTAGGAAGAACTGAAGTGCTTATATACAACTATGACTTGTTGGATCCTGAACTTAGGTGGGTTCACATGATTGGATGTGGTGTGGATGGGTATAGTTTGTCAGGGGAGGTGGAGGGGGGTTGCTTATATATTAATGTAAACTTGGATGGGTGGGTGGCCTAGGGCACGGAGTGTTGGAGCGCGTCTGGGTTAGGATAAAAGGGATAAAAACAAGTGATGTCATGTAGGGTACTACGTCCACCTAACCAGTGGAGAAGGTGGATGAGGCTTTTTTTACAACTACAAATTACCCAAAGCCAAGTATTGGAGTGTGATTGGGGGCTTCAACTCGATATAATGGTAGACATAACACCGCGGGTCACGAATCCAATAGTTCCGTGACGCCACTGCAGAACTTTTATTTCAGAGGTTGAAAAGCTACTGGGGAAGCGTCTATGTTTACGGATTACAGGCGGGAACTTGTTGGAATTGCAAAGTGAGAAGACTTGGGTGAGTGATCATACATCGTAGGTTTTGCTATCTAAGGAAGGGAGAAGGGACGCATGAGAGAGAGGTTTCAGGAGGCGGTTTTGGTAGTCAGAGTGATAGGTAGGTCTATGCAATCAAGACTGAGGACAACAACTGAGGAGGTGCGTCTTCAAAGGACATTTAGGGCCCAAAAGCAAGCTATTCCGATGGGTAGGAAAGATGAAATTAGTGCAAGACAGCTTGGCTTAACACGAGTTGCATGACCACCAAATAAAGGGTTGTAAAAATAGGAAACTAGTCAGATTACAAGGTATAGTTAGGAAACAAACGGAAGCAGGTCATAGGAAAGGCACGAATAATGCGAGCTACTAGAACTAAAGAAACATGGAACTGCTATAGGTTACACGAGATTTTTATCATTAAAGCAGGGAAACCAAGGATGGGTGCCCCCACTGCTCAGTGAGGGGGCAGTACAGGAACTTGCATGGCAAGAGCTTAATGACTTCTTTGTTTCGTCTTACTGGAAGTTAAGGAATGTCTATCAAGGATGCGTTATCGGAAACGGGTAGGTTAAAGCATAAATAAGGCAGTTAAATCTTAGAAAAGTTAGATGCCTGCAAGTCACCAGGGCTGAGAAATGGTCCTAGAACTCAAGGCAGTCTAGGGATATGGACGAGCCTCTCTCTATATCTTGAAGTCGGACGGAAGATCCCAAAGACGGAATGGCAACAGAGTGCCATCTATAACACAAGGGACATAAAAACCAGATACACAGACCAGTTTCTTCTGGTCCAGGGAAACAAGAAGGACAAGTAATTAAGAGAAATCATCTCAAACACCTGGAGGTGGTAAGGGTAGGATGCCGGCTGGATTGTAAAGAACAAATAGGTCAACCCAATCTGAGTTCTTTGTAGGTACAAGTTTGGAAGAGAGAGCCGTGGATGTGATACCTAGACTTGTAAGGTCGTTGAACGGTCGCATGCATATCCTTCGTTATAGGCCAATACATTTAGTGGGCCTACTATAGATGAGGGTGCATAACTGGCTGAACTGTCGTCAGTGATATCATGGCTCCCAATCTGCCTGGAAGGTACATAGCGGTTCGCAGGGGTCTTTTTTGGGCCAGCTTTCGTTCAATATCTCTACAGCGAGTGATTTGCATTAGTCCTTATGTAAGTGCGACATTACAAACTGAGGGATTGCAACTGCTTGGAGAAGGTCAATCAAATGTACTGAACAAATGGAGAAATGGTCTGAGTAAACGGCTGAAGTTCAATAAGCAACAATAGCAAGCCACTAGAAGAACATCAGTTCATCCATACAGAACGGAGAAACTCTCTAGGAGAGGAATGGCAGAAAGAGATCTTAGGTGTCATGGTGAAACCAAGCTAAATGTTGATCAAAAGCAAACTTTGTTTCTGGGGATGCTACAGTGTTGGTGGATCGGCCGGCGTCTTCTATCCGCTTCTTCTGCGCTAGGTGGAGGCTCCACTGTGTATTGTGTTAGTTATGGCACCGCATTTCAAGCAAGATTGTGGGATTGGCGGGTCCGAGAGTCACATACTTTAAGGTCTTGAGACCTGCTTGAGGGTGAAGCTTGGTTTTTAGTTTGGAAGAGGAGCCGAGGGGCCTGAGAGTTTTTAGGTTTAGGTGTCTCAGGGCGGGAGGGAGCTTGTTCCCTTAGCCTCTAGTGATCGAACAGGCATTGGGCTTAACTGCGCAGGGGATTTGATTGGACATTAGGGAGTTCCTATGTCGGGTAGTTAAACATGGTATTGCCTAGGGAGGTTTGGCTCTCCACTTGGCGATATTTAAGGTGGTTAGATACACTGTCTTCGGGTGGTCTAGAACGTCTTTGGTCTGCCATGAAGCAGGGGATGGACTCGATGACCTCTCGAGGTCCCTTTCGGCCTGGGTTCTGATCTATCATCCCAGCCGGGCTTTGTCAGCACTGCTTTACCTTCTAAGGGTGATTCATCCCCACCCTCAGAACCTTCATGCTTCACCTCTGATCAAAGTTTTTTTCCTACATTCACTAACCTCCCCCTAAACTTGGACTTAGTCCTCTGTCTGTCTCTGCCTCCTGGACAGTCTAGATCCTCCTTTTGGAACCCTTTTCGGTGTTGAAGCGCGCATCCCCTCTTTTCGTTTTGTTGGACTAACAGCAAGCATGTAGGACCAAGGATACGGAGCTTCCGTTATTATTGTAGCTGGATAGGCATATGCTCCGAAAAGGAGGGAAACTTAACTAGGCGATTAGTGAGCAAGACCTTTTATGTCGCGACACAGTCACACAACTGCGGAAGGCATGGAAACCAATAAGATTCCAGATGGAGTGTATTGAGTAACTCTGGTATTGGTTCCGTAGCGCAACCTCGAGACAGGCTAGCCACATTATATTTCGGGTCTGTGAGCGCAGGACCAATAAACTTATAAGACTGGTCTGCTAAAACCTGGACAACTGTGAGCAGTGCTTACACAGCTGACATCTCCAACACACACACTGCAGACAGTCACTTACCCCACAGATGCTGTATTTGTTCCTCCTTCACCTGGAGAACTCCCTTGCGAAACTCCCTGTTAGCAGCCCCTGTTCGCAAAGCTGCTAACAGGGAGTTGGGAATTGGTCCTGCTTTGATCAGGGGGTTGGATTAGATGACCTCCTGAGGTCCTTTCCAATCCTGATATTCTATGATTCTATGATTCTCCGCCTCTTTAACATCTTGCCTAAAATATTTATGGAACATTTCATTTATGTATTGCCTTTGGATTTAGAATGCAAACAAAGCACTCATCCACAGGCTCCTATACAGTGCCCTGCCAGATATTTAATATTACAAAACTAACCTGCAATACAGTCAGCTCATCTCTTCTACCCAGCAGCAGCACGTAACTAAAATACAGTAATATCCCCCTATGTTGTCTTAAACCTCAGTACCTCTTCTTCTTTTCAAAGGCTGGGTGAAACAAATAGGCCTTGCAGTGTGCTCTGAAAATCAATAAATCTGAACTATTTTGGATCTGGGACAGACATTTCAGAGCCCCAAGACCCTTATAGAGAATACACTGCCAGTTGTCCCCTCACTTTTATAAAAAAGGGGTATCTAGTATCAGTGCTTCTGCCAACTTCCACTGTGACAGGAAGAGATGCTATCTTCCAGTTGCACTGGTCCCAGGCTCATGGTTAGGAGTAAGCATACACACTTCTTAGCTACACCTGTGAGGAAATAACAGACATGCTGACTGTGGTCTCCACAATGGTCTGCTTTCCCGATGTGCAGGAATGCTGTGTTTATAATACCTGGCTGTATGTAGCCAGGGAGTGTAGACTGTTTCTGGCTATATGTAGCTCTCCTGTAATGGAGTCCATTGTGCAGCTTGTGGAAGAGTTATTGAACAGGTACCCCTGCAGCAATCAATAGCCTTTCATTCCACTCCATTCTTTCCAAAGATTTATAACAGTAGCTTTTCAGCCAGAGCCCCACCCCTCTGTTGGAGATAGGTGCCTAAATCTGGGCTGCAGGGCGGTGCCTCCCTCTGCTTGGGAGTCTCAAGTGCAACCCTCTTTTGGCATTAGGCATTCAGGAGGGGGAGGACTTCCCTCATAACTGTTAGCCCAGTGGTTAGGAAACTCACCTGGGATGTGGAACAGCTTCAACAGGAGAGACTGAAGGAGCCCTCACCAGAATATCCCATAGCCTAGTAGCTAGGACACCCACCTGAGAGGTGGCAGACAATTCCTGTCCAAATCCTTTCTCCCCCACAAGTAGAGTGGGAACTAGAACCAGAGGTCTTGCACATTCCAGGTGAATACCTTAACCACCAGGCTAAAAGTTATGAGGGCCTCCTCCCCGCACAAGGGCTCTTCTGTGGAAGCTCACCTACAGGGGCACAATCCAGTAGGCAAGATCTGAGCATATGTACCATATCAAGTTAGGTGCATTGCTCTGAAGCTAGGAGTCTGGGTACCTGGCAAGGGGCTGAAGTGCATGTGTTCAGAGGCAAGAACACAAGTGTCTAGGGAACTTTTATTGCAAAAATGTAGGTACTAAGCAAGTTTAGGTGCCTACAGTGTATGGGAGCAGCTGAGCAGGGGCTTAGTGAATCCTAGCTGGGCCTGATTCTGGGATTTAGGTGCCTAAGTGGCAGCTACATGCCTAAATCAACAATTCATGCTCTAATAAAAATATAACATTAGGGATCTATTATTGACCACCTGACCAGGACAGTAATAGTGATGATGAAATGCTAAGGGAAATTAGAGAGGCTATCAAAATTAAGAACCCAATAATAGTGGGGGTTTCTTTACCTTATTGATGGACTTTCATTTAGGCATGGGCATTAAAATTTCATTTTTCATGATGCTTCATGGCAGTGGTGTGACACAGGGGGGCACTTGATTTAATCTGCGTGGGCAGGGCTGGTAAGGGTATTAGCAGGACGCTTGCATATGACCTTATATTAATACTTTATTCTTGGAAGAATTCAACGTGCCCTGTGCTTTATTTCACGGGGCTTACAATGGGGTGTACAATTAAGGTTCGTGACCGTGAATCCTTGCAAGCTGATTGGGGCTTTTTAAGACCCCTAGAAGACAACTTCATGACCCAAATTAAGAATCAGTAAAGATTAAAAAAGACGCAACCGTGCTTCAAGTTAATGTAAAAGCATGAAAGATAAAAGACTTGTTAAAGTGGGAGTTCATCCTAGTGAGCTAGAAGCGCAAAACACTGCCGAAACTAATGCAAGGTGTAATAAGGCAAAGCAAGGGAGTTTGAAGATGACTAGCCAAAACTCCAAAGTATACAAATGTTTTTTACCATCAGAAAAGCAGGAACCTGCTACAACCAGTGGGGCTCTTGAAACGATCGGAATACAAAAGGAGACTTAAAGCGGGATCAGTCATCTGCGAAAGAACTAAATGGGTTCTTTGCTATCAGTCTTCCCCGGTCTGGGAATGTTTAGGCAAGTTCCCAAACCTGAGATGGCTTTTGTCAGTGTGACACAATCTGAGAGGAACTGTCCGATGAGTGTATCCTAGAGAGGTTTTGGAATTAAATTGTAAACTCAACATTAACAAGTCACCGGGCGCTGAATTCACAGAGTGTTCTTGAGCCTCACTGTGAGTTGGGATATTAATAAGGTTTGTAACCTGTCCTTTAACGCTTCGTACCAATGGCTGGCAGTTGCTCTGGTTATTGCCAGATTTAAGGGCTTAGAGGTGATCCGCTTATGCGGTAGTCTACGTCTGTTCGGGGCATTGTCGACAATCGTAAGAATCAATTGTCGACCATAGAAAATACCGCTGAGCTGTCATGGTTTCTGGTAAGTGATCATGATTTATATCTTTGAGTTCTCTGAGGGTTCTAACCAATGTGGCAAGGGGGTCCGTGGACTATGTATTAGATTTCCGAACGCCTTTGCCGGTCTCCCCGGCTTTATGTAAACTTAGCTGTCATGGGAATACAGGGGTCCTTTCCTGGGATGGAAATTTAAGACAGGGCAAGGGTGGATATGGTACTTTGATGTGAGAGGGTTACTGTGGTACCGTTCCCCAAGGGTCAGTCCTAGGACCAGTCACTATTCAAGTTTACTCAGATAATGATCTGGCGAAGGGTAAACTGAGGGTGGCAAGTTTGCAGATGATACTAAATACTCAGATCGTTGACAGCACGAGGATTCTGAGACTTCAAAAGATCTCACAAAACTAAGTGATGGGAACAAATGGCAATGAATTCATGTGGATAAATGTAGTATGCTATTGGAAAAGACCCGCAACTTCATATATATGATGGGGCTGTAAAGCTACCAAGCAATCAGGACAAGTTTGGTCAGTGGCTTTTATCTGAGATGTCCACGGCCGTGCGCTAAGAGGCGGTCAAAAGCAAAGGATGTTCAGGAATATCTGAAGGGGCATAGAGAAAGCCTGGAATTATTATTGCTTATTAAACCGCCGGTGCGCCACATCGTACTGCGTACAGATGTGGTCTTCTCCCCTGAAAAGATTTCTATACTAGAAAAGGTCAGAAAGGGCAACTAAATGATACGGGGTTTGGGGTGTCCATATAGGAAGAATTAAAGAGGCTAGGTCTTCGCTTTGTGTAGGGAGCTAGGGGATTGATGCGGTATATAAAATCATGAGTGATGTTGAGAAAGTGGATAAGGAAAAGTTATTTACTTATTCCCATAATACAAGAACTAGAGGTCAACAAATGAAATTAATAGGCAGCAGGTTCAAAACAAATAAAAGGAAGTTCTTTTGCACGCAGCGCACAGTCAACCTGTGGAACTCCTTACCTGAGGAGGTTGTGAAGGCTAGGACTATAAGTGTTTAAGAGAGAACTGGATAAATTCATGGTGGTGAAGTCCATAAATGGCTATTAGCCAGGATGGGTAAAGAATGATGTCCCTAGCCTCTGTTCAGAGGATGGAGATGAATGGCAGGAGAGAGATCACTGGATCACTGCCTGTCAGGTTCACTCCCCCTGGGGCACCTGGCATTGGCCACCATTGGTAGACAGATACTGGGCTAGATGGACCTTTGGTCTGACCGGTACGGCTGTTCTTATCCTTTTTTGAATCTAGCCCATAGAAAATGCATGCCTGGTTCAGGGTAACTGAAGTCAATGGAACAGTTCACACACTAAAGAATCTGGCTGAATTGGGACCTCCATCTGCAAAGTATAATGGACAGGAAGAAAGTTGAGGTCTATCAAAAGAATCATCTTGATGCCACAGGCACAACACCTGTAGTAGCATAAGCACAGCAAGTAACGTCCCTCAAGTACATTCACTGACAGAAGTTAAGTTGTGTTCTTCAGCATTTCCACCTCTCATTCTTGAAGTGTCATTTCCCTCCTTCCCTTTCCCATAATAAAATTATAATACTTGGCACAAAAAGAGCATCTTCCATCCAACCATCTTAAAGCACATCACAAAAATCCGTTGGTTAAGTGCTCACAGCATCTCTGCAGGGTAGGTACGGTAAGTATTATTAGCCCTATTTACAGTGGGGAAAATCAATCAGTCAGATTTGCCTAAAATAATACAGTAAATTAGAGTTTAAACTGGAACTAGAATTACGTTTTCCTAACTCTCAGCCCTGTCATGTAACCACTGGACATTGCTGCTTTCAGCTTGGAGATACATCTCTCCTCTCTTGCACCTAATATTTGTGGAAGGGAGGAGAAGTATTATATGTAGCTTGCATGACAGCCGTGTTACAAGGGTCTGCATTGTGCAAACTGCACAAACACATTCATAACAAGATCCAGTGGCTGAAGCTTATTAAACTCAAACTGGAATTAGGGTTCAAATGTTTAACAGCCAGGGTATATCTTTACTGAAGTCAGAGGTATGACTACAGCATATAAAGAGCTGGCACTTCCATTTAGGCGACCTAGGTGGTCGCCTAGGGCGCCAGGATTTGGGAGGGCGGCATTTTGCAGCCCTTGGCGGCAATTCAGCGGCGGGGGGTCTTTCCGCTCTCTGGGTCGTTGTTGGCAATTCTGCGGCGGGTCCTTCACTCGCTCCGGGACCCGCTGCCGAAATGCCCTGAAGACCAGGAGCGCAAAAGGACCCCCACCGCCGCAGAATTGTCACCAATGACCTGGAGCGCAGAAGGACCCCTGCCTAGGGCGCCAAAAACCCTGAGCATATGTAGACATACCCACACTAGCTTTGAACTAGATATCTTGAATAACATTAGCAGGGAAGCCATAGGGTCATGAGCTGCACCATAGGCTGTGCAGGTACATCTACACATGCTGCAGTCTCACCTCTGATTGCAGTGTAGACATACTGTGAGGGTAGTTAACCTTCGGAACAGCTCACCCAGGGATGTAGTGGACTCTCCATCCCTTGGACTTTTTCAGTCAAGAATGAAGATCTCTCTAAAACAGGATTTCTCAAACAGGGGTCGCTGCTTCTGTAGGGAAAGCCCCTGGTGGGCCAGACCGATGTGTTTACCTGCCACATCCGCAGGTCTGGCCGATCGTGGCTCCCATTGGCCGTGGATCACTGCTCCAAGCCAGTGGGAGCTGCTGGAAGCAGCAGCCAGTACGTCCCTCGGCCCATGCTGCTTCCAGCGGCTCCTATTGGCTCGGAGCAGCGATATGCAGCCAGTGGGACCCGCGATCGGCCGGACCTGCGGATGCAGCAGGTAAACACACCGGCCCGCCAGAGGCTTTCCCTACAGAAGCAGCAACCCTTGTTTGAGAAACTCTGTTCTAAAAGATATGATCCAGCTCAAGCACAGGTTACTGAGCTTTAAGTGGGAATTACTGCATGAAATTCCAAGGGCTGTGTCATGCAGGGGGCCAGTCTAGATGACCATGATGATCCATTCTGGCTTTAACATCTATGAGGGTAAGTAATGCATTAGTGAAGTAACATGGAGCAAACTGATACTTGTTCATATGTCAGGTACGTTGATATGTTCTTTTGAAAGGATGCTCAGTGGAGCCAGGGATGAATGTTCGAAATTTCACCTGTAGAGATTTTGACTTTGGTAGCACCAAGCAAATAGCCACTGTGGTAACAAGTAACCTTGAGAAGCACCATTATCAACTGGGCATTTGCACACATCACACAAACTGCCACACAATTTGGCATCAGCAACAATCTCTGCTCAGGAGATGTCTAGATGTGCTGCAGGGCAGGTCTGATGGGCACTGGCAGACCTATATGAGGAAGCTTACATAGCGTCTGACTGCACCGTGCCTGGCTCTGGCCAGATCGCTTTATCTCTGGCTTCCACAAGCACTAAAAGCCACACTCACCAGATTCACAGAAAAGAAAATAAGAAATTAAAATTGAAAGGGCGGGGGAAGAAAAAAAAATACTTATTTGTGTTCCCAAAATGAGCTAATGCTGAGGTTTGGCTGAACAACACGCTGTATCAGCTTTGATGCATTATTAGAATTGTAATAACTTTCACTGTTTCAAGGAAAAGATTTTTTCCAGGCGCAAGATCAAAGCAAAAGCTAAAGAATATTGGGATACAGTGCAAGGAACTTTCAAACGGATAGTCTTGATTGTTTATGTATCTAAAAATGTTGTGATGGGAAAAGCCCTTTTTATGAGGTGCAGTAACAACAGTGTAAATCAAGCATTAACCAGAAGTAGACAGCAAATTATCTAGTTCTTTAAAAAGACCTCTACTGGAGCTGACTTTTAGGGAAGGAAAAAAGTAGTTCTGTTTTCAATAGCATAAAAGTAGTCAGACAGGAGGCGCCACTATATCTTTGTCCCAAAGCATAACAATGTTAAATATAAAACAACAGCTCTGAAACAGCTGATTAAACCACTTACAGACATGTTCTAATACAGAGCCTCTAGGACACAACTCAAAGTCAAACCCCCTTATTTGATTGGCTCTTATGTTTCTTGCATAAGGAAATATTCATGCTAAAAAAAAAAGTTATTAGTCTGTGTAAACTAGGAGGTGGGGTGGATTTGTCTGCAAAGCACGGCAGAGAGCTTGTTCCTCTTAGAACAGGCATTTTATTTCAGCATTCCCTTAGGGGACAAGAAACGATGACCCTAACAGCTTGAAGTTGATCATGAAGCAGGAAACCTGAGGGATTCGCAGTGAACCACTAGACATTATGAATGCAATTCCCAGTGAGACATGGCAGTTTAAATAAGGAAACCCAGAGGCCCTCTGAATGGGGAAGAACAAAGAAGACTAGACATAGAATAGTATAAGATTAGACATGCAGCTGGCTACCCTTCCTTATCACCAGGATTCTGCGAGGTTGCCACATGCAAAGAACTGGCCAGGTACTTTCTCTATTAAATGTATTTTATTTTAGATGAAGAGGGGAGCGATAGCTTAGTGGTTTGAGCATTGGCCTGCTAAACCCAGGGTTGTGAGTTCAATCCTTAAGGGGGCCATTTGGGGATTGGTCCTGCTTTGAGCAGGGGGTTGGACTAGATGGTCCCTTCCAATCCTAATAATCTAAGGTACACAGTAAGAAGAAAGAACAAATGTAAGGTCTCCATGAGACAGTTCATAGCATGTGTCTCCTTGGCAAGGGTTCCAGCAACTCTGAGAATATAATGGCTGCTGTCTCTGCACACAGGAAGAGTTTAAAGAAATGTAAAGGTGCAGTATACAGAAAATGCAGGCAGCACAATCTCAAGCTACATACACCATCCCTAGCTCAGACACTTCAAGACCAGGGCCTGAAACAAATCCCCACAGACTCTTAAGGAGAGGGTTCAGGATATGCATCAAAACATAATAGCAGCCCTAAGTCTCTTTAATGGGTCACATCAACCCCCTGACCTATACAACCACCACCACCTCATGTTAGATGTTTGGATCCAGATCCAAATGCCACAGATCAGGCCCATCACTAAAACAGAGGTAAAGTAACATAAAGATCTGTTTCCACTGTGGACTATCACAATTTAGATACAATATTTTGCCAAAATGATCAAAATCCAAATTTGTGTGGACAATAGACTCTAACACCCTCCAACGCACCTCCTGCCCACCAGCGGGCCCCATAGATCAGCACCCCCCCTCTCTCTCCACTGCTCCTGCCTGCTGCAATTAGCTGTTTCACGGTGTGCAGGGAGGCTGGGAGGGAGCGGGGGAGGAGCAGGGACACTGCACACTTGGGGAGCAGAATTGGGCAGAAGAGCAGGGCGGGGGTGAGCGGCTGGATGAGAAGAGTTGGGCAGGCTGGGATCACAGGAAGGTGGTAGCAGAGGCGGGCCGGGCAGTTTGAAAGTCCAGCCCCTGTGGCCCGCTGAAGCCTAGGGCTGTCTCCTGATTTGGAGGATTAGAGGCCAGTGCCTCTGCGTGGTGTCCGAGTGTAACCAGTGCAACTGGTAACTGGATTCCATAAGGACAGGCCTGCACAACTCGTAAAGTGGTGAAGGCCACATTACTCCAAAGAAAACAGGCTGAGCCAACTCCCCCCCACCGCCCACGGAAATTACCCCCCCCCCAGCACCTCCTGGCCTGCAGAAACACCCCGCCCCAGCACCACCCAGCACTGCAGAAACAAACCCTCCTTCCCCAGCGCCGCCCCACCAAAACAGCTGTGGGCCAAAAAGGAAGGTTGGGGGTGGGGAGGTGATATTTGATTTGAAATCAGCCAGGTGCTCCCAGCTGAAGAGGTGGCTGGGAGCCCTCAGGGACAAATTATAGGGCCTGGGGCTCTGGCGGCTGGGGGAACCCAGAGCTCCTGCCACTGAGGGGAGCCCAAGCCGTTTAAATCTTAGCCCCAGCCCATCCGCTGGAGCTGCAGCCGGGATTCAAAGGGCTCTGGGCTGCCCGCAGCCCTGGGGAGCCATGAGCTCTTTAAATCTCAGCCGCGGCCCTGCTCTGGGCTGCCCGCAGAGCCCCGTGTGCACGGGATTTAGAATCCCCCTGCAGGCCGCACAGTGAGCCTCCGCGGGCCGCATGTTGTGCAGGCCTGCCTTAGGAGATGACTGGTCTCCTCAGCACCCCAGGGGGCAGGGGAGACTTCAGTGACTAACTGGGAGGGCCAGCGAACGAAGCAGGTGCTTGGGGAGGCCAATGGGAAGGGGCAGCATGTCTGGGTCTTTGGCAGCAGTTCAGCAGTGGGTCCCTCAGTCCCTCTCGGAGGGAAGGACCGGCCGCCAAATTGCCGCTGAGAAATAAAGTGGCCTGGTTGAGCTGCTGCTGAAGTGCTGCGGATCACATTTTTGTTGTTGTTTTTTTCTCCTCCTTTGCCACTTGGGGCAGCAAAAAAGCCTGAGCGGGCCCTGCTAACTGGAACAGGCATTTGTGTGATCTGCTGCTCAGAGGCCAGCAGAGACATCACTATCGTGTGCTTGGGAAGGATGCAGCACAGTGTCCCTTCCTATGTGCTGCTGCTTGCCTGCTCTGCCTTGCTCCCATATCGAGCCCAAACCCGCAGCGCTTGCACGGGGAGGACTCTGCAGGCCTAGGAGTGGGGGTGTTGTTGGCCCACACCCTCACCAGAGCTCTGGGGCCAGAGGATATTCACTTACTCAGCCACAGCTGTGAGTCAAACCGCATGTAATGTCTTTTGTCTGGCGAAAAAAAATTCCCTGGAACCTACCCACCCCATTTACATTAATTTTTACTGGGAAATTGGATTCACTTAACATCGTTTCACTAAAAAAGCATTTTTCAGGAACATAACTACAATGTTAAGTGAGGAGTTACTGTATTAAGGCTAAGAAGGAGAAGACATAAGGACCAGTGAGAGAGAAACAAGGCAAAAGTCGTCTCTAGCCTAACTCCTTCCAAGTCAAAGGAGTAACTTAGCTAGTAAGCTTTGTGGGGGAGTAACTATCTTTTCATTTGATTGTGTGTACAGTTCTTGACACAATGGGCCCCCGATATTTGTGAGGGCCTCTAGATGCTACTATAATGCAAATTATAACAACAACAAACAAAAACAACAGAAGACTTTGGCCTAATGGGACAGGTGCTGCTCTCAGTTGCACCGGACTAGTGTAAATCTGGAGGAAGTCCATTGATGTCCATCTGGAGTGACCACACACTGACATCAGTGTGAGAGCAGATAAAGCCCTCTGTGTTTGTGTTTAGAATGATAGAATCCAAGAATAGGATTTTGTAGAAGGAAACAACATAGAAAAAGATACAGTAACAAGCTCTCAAATTCTTACTCCCTGTAGTACTGTGTCTGTTAGAAGGTATCATCCACGGAAATAACATAACCTTCATTTGTTTCAGTGAGTTTTTTCCATAATTTACTCCAGAGATTTTATTTAAACAATAAATAGGAAATATTCTCACATACAGCTGTGCAGGATATCTGTCTACAAACCTTTTTTCCAGGGTGGGAGCTTGTTCTTCAGGCATTGCAGTCATGGAAAGGAAACCAACTAATGTGATCCAGGAAGCAATAATCCTGCAATTCTAATTTAGCATGCATTCCATACCAGAGTATCACAAGACCAATATAATGATATCCCTATTCAAGCACTTGTATGAAACCCAGTAGAGTCCCTGCCATTACAATCCAACAAAAATGCTACATGCCCCTCCATTAAACTCTCCTCAGTTTTTGTAACTAGAGATATCAAATTACCAATAAAGGAATTACCATACAAAGGACATAATGTAAGTACCAATTGACTATATTAATTCTCTGAGCATGTCCAATGGGATTGAGATTTTTCCAAAAGTCTGAGCAGACTCAGATAGAGCTGAGTGCTTAGGCTGTTAATAAAAATGGCTGCTCTTTCTCTCCTGACAGACATGACTCCTGAATTACACAACAAAACAGTATTGGTTTAAGCAACAGTTTGACATTTTTCTCATCACCATCGGGGCTGTACAAAAAGTGCCTAAAGTAGCGGTAGTTCTGGCCAATGCTACAGGATGGGTTTTAAATGGTTACACTCTTTTTGGAACTCCGGTTGTAAATAATTGCTGAAGTTAACCAACTGAGGAGACAGGCTTCAGATACAAAACCCTGCTGGCTTCCATTAATTACAAACCCAAGAATAAAACATGGTGAACAGTGAATTTATAGGGTGAGAGGCAGGAAAAGAAAGAAAATTTGGCACAGAATATGAATATCATTGGCCCAAACTAATTCCCATTGTAAAATTAATGCGAAGACTTCCACTAAGTCAAAAGTTTGCTTTAAGGATGTTAACTCCATTGGCCATATGTTGAGGAAAGTTTCTGATTCAGATAGAATATTATTATGAGTGTAGGGCCTAAGAGGCCTGGTAATGGACCAGGACCCCCCATTGTACCAGGCCCTGTAAAAACACGGAACAAAAAGATGGTGTCTGTCCCAAAGAGTTTTCAATCCAAGTAACCAATAGAATGAATGCAATAATTCAACATCTGTTTGATAGGCCACATCTGGGAAGTGATATTGTCTGGCTTTTGGGAAGACAGACAAAAACCACCCATTTATAAAATACTGCGATTTAGCAGTCTGGCCACTTGTATTGTCAGATTTTTTTTCAAAGGACTAGGTGCATGACTAATGTAGAGAGAGCAGCCAGTTGCACTCACATTGAGTTCCCCAGACAAAAAAGAAAAAACTATACTCAGACTGGAGAGGAGGTGCTAGCAATTGTGTTTCGTTGGCTTAAATTCCACCGAATATACAAATGGTACAGAAAAGATACATGTAGAGATTGTGCACAAACAGCAGAAAGTTTGTTTAAAATAATGTTGGCTCCAGTTTTGGACTGTGAACAACCTAAGCTCAGTACAGCCCATGAGGGAGGAAAGGAGGGAGGAAGAGTCAGTGTGTATCAGCATGGCATCTCCTGAATTCTGGAGGTCAGCTGGGACTGGAGCAGTTCCTGGATATTGTTTTAATTTTATGCCACCTACATCAGCTCCATCAGTCCATTGTATATAGAGTGCAGTGTGCTTGGGCTATGCCGCCTCCATCCACTGAACTGCCTTCCCCACCCTTTCAAGAGAGGGACCAGTCTAGGGCCCAGCGCCACTGGGGAAGAGAATCCCCCTCACGTAATCTGAAAGTAACCATTTTATATGGATGGCCTAAAGAAAGAGCAGAGTTGGATCCCCACATTGACCATTCAAGGAAGAAAACAAATGTTTTACTGAAAGGACAAAGGCAGGTTATACCTTACAACGTTTCTCTGCAGGACTACACTGTAGGAAAATGACAGGGTCTGAGTTACAACTCGCGGATAATAATGGCTTTCCCTCCAGTTGTCCCAGCTGAAGAGGTCCTGCAAACTCCCAAACTGCTTTGGGGTGGTGCGGCAATGAGAACCCTGGTGGGTATGTATCAAGTATCAGAGGGGTAGCCGGGTTAGTGGGTTAGTGTTTTGGAGGGTAGGTACTTTCGAATGGGAAAAAGGGAATGATAGTAAACCCGGATTATAGCTTTGCATTTCAGTGGACTGCAATATATTTATACAGGGAAAATAGTTGAAGTGTGAGTTTACTCTGAAAAGTGACTCTGTAAAATGGTATTACAGGGCTTGTTGTTTGTTCTCTCAGTGACTCCAGATCAAATGAGCCCAGTTTGTGAAATTAAAAAAAATGTGTGTTTTCCTTACATTTGTCCTACTCCAACTGAGATCTGAGGGTGGAGCTGGTTCTTTTCTTACACATCATCACTAGCTCTGTAGGTCATGACACCTGTGCAACTCCAATATTTTGCACAAGGAAAACAGACTGAAATTTAGGATGATGCACAGAAGGATTTGAATCCAACTAATTCTGTTTTAGCTCACAGCTGATTATCCACGGCTCATGTTGTGAAGAAAAAAAAAAAAAGCAGTAGGACAGGACTCTGAACATACACAGGGTTCTGATGGATAAGAACAGGGGTGGCCAACCTGAGCCTGAGAAGGAGCCAGAATTTACCAATGTACATTGCCAAAGAGCCACAGTAATACATCAACAGCCCCTCATCAACTCTCCCCCCTCCCAGCGCCTCCCACCCACCGGCAGCCCTGCCGATCAGTGCCTCCCCCTCCCTCCCCACACCTCCCGATCAGCTGTTTTGTGGCGTGCAGGTGGCTGTGGTGGGGGTGGAGCGAGGGCAGGGGAGGGGGTAGAAAGGGGTGGAGTGGGGGCAGGGCCTATGGCAGAGCCAGGGGTTGAGCACTCCCCGGCACACTGGAAAGTTGGTGCCTGTAACTCCAGCCCTGGAGTCGGTGCCTGTGCAAGGAGCTGCATATTAACTTCTGAAGAGCCGCATGTGGCTCCAGAGCCACAGGTTGGCCATCCTGGATAAGAAGCTGCCTTTTTCACAGGCATATTAGAACCACATTTTAAGCAAACTACATTAATTTAGGAAATTTGTCTTAAGATTAAGATGTGCCATTTTCTATGGGATCCACTAGTTTATTTGTGTTTTATTGTACAGGGGCATGGTGGCGGGGGGAGGAGATGTTGAGAGACACAGAGAGAGAGGACTCCAAATTTAGAGTATGGAAATTTGAGTTTGGAAACTGAAAACTTGCAGTGAGGCAAATATTTTCTCCGTAAAGTGTTCCCACATCCATTATTAGTATTTTGCTGAAGTTCTTCTGATTTATCTCATTATAGTCGAATGACATTATCACTATTCAAAGTGATGGTATCAGCTCTTGTAAAAGATGCTCATGCTTTTATTTTTAGCAACTGAACTGTACTGAGCCACGCTCCTGTCATATTATACATTATCGTCACCATTAAAGGCTCCAGCAGAATAGCATGACTAAGCAGCATTCTGAAATCAATGCTATAGTGTGACAAAAAATAACCAAGGACTGGCAATAGTCACTGATGGCTTGAGCTGAGCTAGCTCTGGCACGGGCTTAGCTCTGTGACCATAAAAGAAGGGAAGTTAAGCCACTGAGAATATTCTTATATTATATATTATATATCATTTTATGTATTTTCTCCCCCCCCCCTGCAGTCAGCTCCAATAGCTGAGATCACATCTTGTTTTAGCAAGATAAACTAGACCCCTCAATGTTACACTTTCTTCAAACTCGCATGGCGTCCATTTAAATCAAGTGAGAATTAGGTCCTTTGTCTTTGCCCAGGTTTAGGGAAATATATATGCCTGAAATATTTGCATGGGGTAGCCAGACATTCATTCAGTACATACAAGTGTTTGCGAACCTGTTCAAATAATCCATTAGGTGAGGAGCAGTGATATCTTTTATGGCAGAGCTCTGACCTTGCTCCTGTGGGTCCTGTGCTTCTAGGCGGTTTATGCTAGCCTCAGTGGCTCACTGTGACCATCCATGTAGCCCTTCTCTCTCTAGGGCCAGGGTTACAGTCTACTGAGCCCTTTTTATCATAGGCCAGCAGGGAGGTTGGTGAGAGAACTCCTACAGTCTCTGTTGTCCCTGGGGGCTTATTTCAGAACAGTTTAGCCTCCTGTCCTGACAGGGGCCTGATTTCCCCTCCCAGGAGATGTTCCTGTAGTGGTGAGTTGTGGGGAACCTGGGCCCACCCTCTACTCCGAGTTCCAGCCCAGGGACCCTAATGGTAGCAGCTGTTGGCAGCCAACCTTTCACTGCCAGAGTTGCTACATTTCCCTGGGCCACTTCCCCACAGCTCTCCTGCTTCTCCCTTCTTCACCTTTACCTTAGGGCTCCCTTAACGATGATTTGAGGGTGTCTTCATTAACTAGCCCTTCAGCCATACTTCATCTCCCCTGGCTCTCCCCTGCCTGACTGGAGTGAGCCCTTTTTATAGTATCAGCGGGGCCTTAATTAGAATCAGGTGGTCACATTAACTTAATGGCCTCACCTGACTCTTTGCAGGTTAATTAGAGTCAGGTATTCTCATTAGCCTAGAGCAGCCCCTGCTCTGGTCAGTCAGGGAACAGAAAACTGTTAATCCAGTGGCCCGTATATCTGCCTTCTGCTATTCTGCTGTACCTAACTGGCCTGGGTCTATCACAGTTTGTAAGAAATACAAACATTTTAGTTAATTCGTGAAATTTTACATACACACAAAATTAACAATGTGAGTCAGATACAAAAGTCTGTGACATACAACAAAACTCACCTTACAACAAATAATAGTTCAGATGTAAGAAAAAAGAGCGTGTGTGTGTGTGTTGGGGATATTGAAACTGACCCTGAAAATGCAGAATGCCACGTGTGATATACTAACCACCCCTAATCCACACTATTAATTAGAGTTGCAGATACTCAGCACCACACACAAGGACCTCAGCATCTGATAGGATCAGGGCCATTGAGAATAGGATTTTCTATACAACAGGTAAAGCAAAGCAACAGTTTCTGTTCAGAGCTGACGGAAAGCTGCGGTCAAGCTGTCAGTGACATGTACGCGCCTCTTTTCTTTTACATTGAGCTTTTACATTGCAATATGAGCAACAGAAACAGAGTGACAATAACATCACAAAGTAAACAGCACAGAAAACTCAGTGGCTGAAAATGAAAAGATGAGGTGTGTGATTTTGAAGTGAACTGTATCATCACCTTAAGCAGAATTTAAGAGGATAAATCACTAATTCAAAAGCCTAAAAAACAAACCTAATCCCTAATTAGGTTAATATACTGCACATTTACAGCTATGATCAAGGTCTGTGTGGAAGTGAGAAAACATCACTGACAGCAGCAATTTTTCAGATTGAGTCACATCATTCCAGTGACCTGATTCAAAGTATCCAGCTTTCTGACATTTCTCCCCATAATCTGTGGACATGGGAGTAAAGACCATTACAGCACTAGACACAGCCAGCTATAGAGCAAGCAGATGCAATGGATATGTTTCCATGTAGCTTTGCCAATGCACCTATGTGTGTATTCAAGATTCTCATATGGCTCTGATTGCTGTATTATCTGTATTATCAGAAGAACTTCCGCAAAATGATGATTTTTAATGATCCTCAGTATCTCATGATCTTTAATGTATTTATCCTCACAAGCTCTGTGAGGCAGGGAAGTGCTGTTATCGCCATTTTATAGATTGGGAATAGAGGTTCAGAGAGACCAAGGGCTACATTTTCAAAGCTACTTAGGTGTCTAAAGATGCAGATAGACACTTCTGAAAAATTCACTAGGTGCTAAGGGTATGTCTACACTGCTGCTGGGAGGTGTGATCCCCAACACAGGTAGACGCACTTGTGCTAGCTTCACTCAAACTAGCTTGCTAAAAGTAGTATATGGATGTTGCAGCACAAATGTCGGCTCAGACTAGTCCTGAGCTCAGAGCCAGGGGATTGGGTGGCCATGGATAGCTAGCCAGAACCACCATGAGTTGTATAATGTCCGCACTGCTATTTTTAGCATGCTAGCTTGAGCTAAACCAGTGCAAATTTGTCTACATATGATAGGAATCATCTCCCAGCTGCAGTGTAAACATAACCTAAGGGTGTGGCTGGTAAGTATCCACTGGAAGTCTATATTCATCTTTGGGTGCCTAACTACCTTTGGTCCAAATTCACAGAGGAAACGTGTGCAGACAGAGCAGGGGCTTGAAGCTAGGTTTCCTAAGGTCTACAATAGTGTCTTAATCACTGAACCATCCTTCCTCTCTCAGGCTGCCTTCTAAGGCCCTGTCTATAAGGGAAAAGTTTCACCAGTTTAACTAAATGGATTTATACAATTAGTAAATTACCAACTCACGTTACACTGGTATATGCCTCCATATTGGGTGTTTGCACTGCTTCAGCTAGATCAGTTTAAAATCCATTTAAATGAACTGGTGCAATTTCCCCCCTAGTAGACAAGACCTTAATCTTAACATTCACATGTCTCCTGCTATTGTTATTCCAGGCCTATGCCTTTTAGCAACCAAGAATCCTAATCATGGCAAGTTCTGAAGGTATGTTATGATACAGATAGGCTTCCTAAGGGCTAAGAGGAAAACAATCATAGAATATCAGGGTTGGAAGTGACCTCAGGAGGTCATCTAGTCCAACCCCATGCTCAAAGCAGGACCAATCCCCAGATTTTTACCCAGTTCCCCAAATGGCCCCCTCAAGGATTGAACTCACAACCCTGGTTTTAGTAGGCCAATGCTCAAACCACTGAGCTATCCCTCCCCCTCGCTTATGGGTCAAAACAGGACTTGAACTCAAATACTCTGAGATGATGAAAGTTTCTACCTTCTAGGACCATGATTCATCCAAATTAGAGACTTGCATTTGATATACAAAGTACACCTCTACACCGATATAACACAACCCAATATAACACAAATTCGGATATAACGCGTTTAAGCAGTGCTCCGGGAGGGGGCGAGGCTGTGTGCTCCAGCGGATCAAAGCAAGTTTGATATAATGCAGTTTCACGTATAATGTGGTAAGATTTTTTGGCTCCCGAGGACAGCGTTATATCGGGGTAGAGGTGTGTAGTACTTAACTTATCTCCTTCTCCAATTCTATCACTGCTTTTCCCGTTTGCCAAGTTCTTTGTCATTGCAGCACTGCTCAGCATAGTGGCCAGCCCCATGGAGATGCTCCTTTCCTCATGCAGTCGGATGCAACTTAGGTTTGCCATAGTGGATCAGACCAATGATCCATCGATTTCAGTATCTTGTCTGTGACAGTATCCAATACCTGATGCTTCAGGGAAAGGTGAAAACTCTTGTTCCAAGTGGAAGAATTAGATGCTGATGCTGCAGCAATACCTGCTCCGTATTCCCTTCTTCTTACAGAGGAAATTTTAGGAGCTTCTGTCATGCTAAGTAGACCCCTTATTATGCAAATAGTCCCACTGGAACTCATGGACTAAGGTACTACTCAACATGAATAAGGGAGGCAGAATCGGGCCCATTATGAGTAGACTTTCCCCTCTCTGTTTAACTGGCTCATTCTAACCTGATCCTCTTTGCTCTCTCACCACCCTCATCTTCTCACACTGCCCCCCTCCTCTTCGCAGTACCATGTTCTCTCTCACTAAAACAAAGGTTCATTTTTAGAGTATATGAGAAAAGAACAGAAGAATTTAAAAGAAAAGGGGGGATGTGGCAACATTTTAAGACCATTCTTTTTCTGGTTCTCTCAGGACTGGCTCAAAATATGCTAGTGTTTCGGATGAAGACAGGATTTGGTGCTGCTGACTGTGCTCTACAGCTGGGCTGGCTGGAAAACAAGAATTCCATTTCATGAAAAATGTCAAGGTTTCAATTGTTGCTTTTGTTCCACATTGGAATAAAAACTAGGCCTTTTGAATTTTTTGGTGAGAAACAGAGAGCGTGGTCCCAAAATAACCAATACCTTAGTAGTCAGGGAATTCACATGGATGTGGGATAGCTGCAAATAACGCAGAGCAAGGACTTAAACCTGGGTCTTCCACAGTCCTGGGGAGTGCTATGACCACTGACTGTGCTATTAGCTATTCTGGGGTGAAACACTGGCTGTCTCTCTCTTCCCCTTAAATCCTGGGCCCAAGAAACCTCACCAGAATTTTTTTTTTATCAAAACTGCACATTTCTGCAAAAGGTTCAGTTTCAATGAAAAAATATTTTATCAAAAAATCCATGATCAGCTCCACTCCAGAATCCTTTGTGTAGCTATAACAGAGTTCTCCCAGGGAGGTGCAAACCCTCTTGTCCCTCTTGCCTGAAAATGAATGACTGCAATGGTGCCATGACTCTGCTAATTATGGCATTGTAAGCAGCCACCCTTGGCAACATCACAATCTGATCTCACAGAGGTGAGAATCTGGAGTCATTCCAAACCAAAGTCAATGAATTTACATGCACGTACATCATATCTAAGTCTGGCCCAGTGGGAGTTGGGGCATTATGTATGTGCAATACGTAGGACAACATGGTCCCAGTCCATGACTAAGGCCCCTGGGCTCTATGGTAATACAAATAAATAAATAAAAATAAAAAACAAACCTAAAAGCAGCCTACACCTAAAACTAGCCTCAGTCTTTCCCAGGATGTCTCAGCTCCCTTACAAGGTCTCATATTGAGAGTGCCACTAACGGTGTGGTTTAGTTTCTTATTGAGATACAACAAAGCATAATGTTACCTCTGATTCCCTACCTACATAGGATTTCACATTCTACTTACAAAGGGATCCAATACTGCAAGGTACTGAATGCCTCCGCCTCACTAGACCAGACTCTGCTCTGATGTACACATATGTAACTTCACTGACTTCAGTTTGGAATTACTGTACTTTTGATTGACACCAGTGTGGGATTAAAATTGGGTTCACTGACCTTAATGGAAGTTGAAGGCAGTTGGCACCAAACAGAATGCATTTAATACCATGCCAGATTTGTTCACATGCAACAAAACCCCTGAAACTGCCCTGTCAAATAGTGAATTGTTTGCATTTGGTTGGAACACAATGTATGCTTTGCCAGTGTTTTGCTTTGCTCTCTCTCCCTCTGTATTAACTTCCTCCTACTGCTCCTCTGACAGCCAATTATTTCAGCTATCCTTTAAGAAAACAGGACTTGCGCTATACTCAGGTAAATCTACTTGTGGTATGCTTAACAAACCATGCAACAGGAAAGCACCAGAAGGGATATTCAAGTAAAGCACATCTGCAGGATGTGCAAATCAGGGTCAAACCAAGGAATTTGGCAACTCTGTACGGAAATGATGATAGCAATTTTTTTTTAATCTCATGCAATTTACCCATTCAGCGGGGACACTGTTTCCTATTTCAAGACATTTCCAACCTGCATATCTCCAGGGAATGTAAACACATTTCAGGATTTGGTTACAGCTCGTTAAAGCAAAAAAACCGTAAACACGGACTTTCTAACACACCACTGCTAGTTCCAGCTATCTAGGACCTGGATTAAACATCCCGGCACGTGATATGGTGTATATGCTAGAAACAACCACTAAAGGTAAACTGTAGGATTCCAGTGATCTCAGGCATGTACTAAACTTGATCTATATCAAAAGAGCTGAGAGCAATAAAGATTTCTGTATCTATTTGCTAATTGTCTAACTTATCATGTTACATACCTGTAGAGTAAGGCTTGAAAAACCATCTGGGAACTTTTGGAAGGGTGAGCAGGAGGCCCAGGTGCTGCCTTCCTGCAGGGTGAAAGTAGAAATAGACCTTACCGGTATGAGGCTGGGTTGGGACTGGCTCTGGCCCCCGGAAGGGGTGAGGCCTGAGGTGGAAGGGGCGGGGATGGGGGTCAGAGCTAGCCCTGGTCCACCCTGTACCAGTGAGTGCCCTACCCCTGCCAGGGTAGCAGCAGCAGCCGGGGGCTCTGGCAGCAGTTTAAAGGGCCTAGGGCTCGGCTGCCGCTACCGCCCAGGCCCCTTTAAACTGCTGCCGGAGCCCCCAGCTGCCGCTGCTACCCCAGGGCTCCGGGGGCTATTTAAAGGGCCTGGGCCTCTCCTACCTCTACCGCCCCAGGCCCTTTAAATAGCTGCTGAAGCCTGCCCCTGGCTATTTAAAGGGTCGGGGCAGTAGAAGCAGGGGAGTCCTGGTCCCTTTAAATAGCCCCTGGAGCCCTGGGGTAGCGGCGATGGGGCTCTGGCAGCTATTTAAAGGGCCCAGGGCAGTAGAGGCAGTGCGAGCCCTGGGCCTTTAAATAACTCCATGAGCCCTGCTGCCACTACTGCAGGGCTCCAGCAGCAGGGCTCTGGTGGCAATTCAAAGGGCCTGGGGCTCCAGCTGCTTCTGGGAGCCCCAGGCCCTTTAAATTGCTGCCTGGGGAGGCCGGGCAATCTGGGTAAGGCAAACCGACTCTTGCTGGTACGCCGTACTGGGGCATACTGGCTTACTTTCACCTCTGCCTTCCTTTTACTAACACTATCCAAATATGTTTGCACTGATTGTTTAAGGAACACTTCTGATGCAGTTCCTGCATGCAGTGCCAAATGGTGCTCCTCTGGCCTGATGCATTCCTTCTCCCCTGCCAAGCATATTACTGTTTCTGTCAGTGGAAATCTGTAGAGTAGAGTGGTATCATGGAGGAGAGTGGGAGCTGAAGGCACACACCTTGGTACAATGGTGAGATGGAGAAGCAGCTGAGACCTCAGAGACACAGTACTATTTCAAACAGTACTACGTCAGTGTGCGCTAGGGAACTTTTATGGCACATCACCAGAGTCCTCACAGAGAGTTAGTGCACAACACACACTGGGGCACCCTAGGATTTACATACCATCTGGTGTGCACTAACTTACCACGTAGACAAGCCTTCAGATTTTCTCAAAATTTGGCAGTGCTGTTAATTAGATTTTGTGTAGAAAAGAAATGAGGTCATTCCATATAAGACTGATCTGAAATCTCTTATTTTCCCTCATCTTAACTTTGGCGAATGCTAATGATGGTTTGTTGGATTCTGCTTTTGTGTTTGATAAAAACCTAGGGAATAAAAGAAAGAGCAAGATACCGACAAAGCAGCTCAGTTCTGGCCAATGCTACAGGATGGGTTTTAAATGGTTACACTCTTTTTGGAACTCCGGTTGTAAATAATTGCTGAAGTTAACCAACTGAGGAGACAGGCTTCAGATACAAAACCCTGCTGGCTTCCATTAATTACAAACCCAAGAATAAAACATGGTGAACAGTGATAAATAAAAGCAGCAGATAATGGCTTCTAGGAAACAACAGACTTTGCTGACCCACAGCTGGTTCATTGGGATAGGTACTATCAGTGCAGCAGCGATGGAATGTCAGATTGGTTGAGTTGAAAATGGATGTTAAGTGCCTCATTGATGTGCACTTTGTGATTCGTAATCTCAACCTACATGTCCTTAAGAAGCACTCAATTTTTAAATGAAATTGACAAATTTTCTCAATGTTTTTCAGATTTTATCACTATTTGGACAGCTAGGGAAATGGGAGAAAGTCTTGCTGCTGTGAAATCAAAGTTCAGCTTTTTGCCTCATGCGTGATGGGGGAAGTGGATAGAGTGGAAGGATTGTGCAGCACTCCGAGACATGATGAAAGCCAAGATTTTCAAGAGCCACTAGTCATTTTATGAGAATCTACTTTTAGGTCTCCAACTTGAGGAGCCTTAAAGGAGCTTGCTTTTCAGACAGGGCTGAAAACCCACTTGCTGAAAGTCAGGCCCCTTTAAAAGAGTCAAAGCTGGGCACCCAATGAGCCACTTTTGAAAATCTTGGCCAAATCCACTACAGGCAAAGGCGATGAAGGTATCTTCCTGCAGGAAAATGAAGGACTTTGGGTTTGTGGTAACTTCCTTCTCCATGCATGCAAAGTTTTTAAGCAATTAACAAGTTATTTCAGAGGCACGATCTACTACCGTGTCAGGTTCAATACTGTACAAGTGAATAAGTATGGCCCCCATCTCTAAAAGGAAGCTACAGGGACAACATACTGAAGATAAGCACAAAGCCAGAGTAAGATACTAAGCACAAGTCAACACTATCTCCCAAACATGTGAGCAAACCATTGGACTGCAATACAGTCCTTCCACAGCAACTGCTGCTGCCACCTATAGACTAGAATGCCAGCAGCTACTGATCTGTAACAGGTTTTTATTGCTGAAAGGTGATGTCCCAAATGTTTGCTCTGTTCTGGACATACTTTCATGGCCAACTGGCAAAGCATTAGAATAACTTAGGGAACAAGAAATTCATTTATTAGGATCCCACTTCTCTGTCCTGTGATTCTGATAATGACATGGCCAATACTTAATTAATGAGTGATGCGTACTTAAAGTTGGAAGCCAACACTTCAGGTTGGGTGACCTTTTGGAAAGGGCATTTTCTAACTCAAAATTTCAAGTGCTCAGCAGACTGCTATCCAGAATAGCTATTTTGCTGACATCTACTGCTTTGTGTGATATGGGACTCACTAAAAAACAAGCTTTGGGCATCATTAGAAACAGTAGCATAAATGAATTGATAATGATATCAATTAATGGGTCATCTCTCAAGGACTGTGATACAGACGGGACACTGACTGATGGAATTTTGACAGCAAAGTCACTCATCATATTGAAAGCCTGTCAACTTGAATGTCACGTTTCTGTCTGAAAATGTACTTATTATTATAAGCAACCTCTAAATTTACTATAATTGCATTTAGAGAAAATATGTACTTTTCTCCCCATCCCAGTGTGCTTACTTTGTGTATGTGACAGTACTTTGTGTATAGTTATTTTCACTGATGGTGCATGGTCTTTCCAGTGGGGAGGGAAGGTGCTTACCCAATACAACAGCAGCAGAGTACAAACTGAAAGTGAACTGGCAATAAGCAGGAGACAGGAAAAGATGGGCATGAGCATGGTTGGAAGCATGGCTCTTGGGCTCATTCTAACAGAAACAGAGCAACAGAAGAGCACAAGAATGGCCATACTGGGTCAGACCAATGGTCCATCTAGCCCAATATTCTGTCTTCTGACAGTAGCCAACACCAGGTGTTTCAGAGGGAATGAACAGAACAGGTAATCAAGTGATCCATCCCCTGTCTCCCATTCCCAGCTTCTGGCAAACAGAGGCTAGGGACACTTCAGAGCATGATTTTGCATCCCTGACCATAGCTATTGATGGACCTATCCTACATGAATTAATCTACTTCTTTTCTGAACCCTGTTTTAGTTTTGCCTTTCACAACATCCTCTGGCAATGAGTTCCACAGGTTGACTGTGCATTGTATGAAGAAATATTTCCTTTTGTTTTAAACCTGCTGCCTATTAAATTCATTGAGTGACCTCTTATTCTTTTTGTGTTATGTGAAGGAGGAAATAACACTTCCTTATTCACTGTCTCACCAGTCAAGATATAATAGACCTCTATCATATCCCCTCTTAGTCATCACTTTTCTAAGATGAACAGTCCCTGCTTTTTAATGTCTTCATACAGAAGCTATTCCATACCCCTAATCATTTTTTGTTGCCCTTCTCTGTACCTTTTCCCGTTCTAATATATCTTTTTTGAGATGCAACAACCAGAACTGCATGCAGCATTCAAGGTGTGGGTGCACCATGAATTTGTAAAGAGGAATTATGATATTTTCTGTCTTATTATCTCTTTCTTTCCTAATAGTTCTGAATATTCTGTTAGCTTTTTTTTCTGTCCTTAATTTTTTTTAAGGGACCTGTTATTTAAAAGGTGCACTATCAGAAAATGGAATTTTTAAAGATTAGTCAGTTAAAATCAGCTTACTGTCTCTTTCAAAGTTTTTCTTCTTTTTGCACTTTTTGTTTGCATCAGAATTCTTGTCCACACTGTAGTTTATTCCACACTTAATCTAATCCACTCGTCATAAGGGCCAGATTTTCAAAAGTATCTAAGTGAGTTAAATGCCTAACCTGTTCAGGGACTTTTGTAAATCCTCTATGGGATTTTGCATTTTAGATTCCTAAATACCTTTGAAAAGCTGGTCCTATGTAATAAATAAACAAATAAAATAAAATAAGAATTGAAATAAGATGGCATTTATACAGGAATTGTTTGATGAAATTCTGTGGCCTGTATTATACAGCAGGTCAGACTAGCTCTTCATGATCCCTTCTGGCCCTAAAATCAATAAAAAAAATAAAGTCTAACTGTCAAAGAAATGTTTTGGCCCTTTAAACTGCAGCAGCGATGGCTTTGGGCTGGGGTGAGTCAAAGGTATTTTGCATTCTGATTAAGGGGATTTAGTCCTCAGGGTAGTAAGCATTGGGAAAATGTTTCAAGCCTAAAATACACCAAAAGAGTATCAATAAATACACCCCATTGCAGCAGGAGAGAGAAAAAATTATTATTTAAGCCCCAGAAATCACGAGACTGGCTTTCAAAATCATGATTTTTTTTTTAAGGGGGAGTAATTCTTTTTATTTGCCTCCTGGGTTTTCAGCCCTTAGGGTTCACTTTTACAAGTTCTTCCCTGAAACTGTGAAGGGCAAAAGCTCACTTTTAAAAAATGAAAGCTGAGATGGTCATACAATCATATGAATCCAGGAGCTGGGGCTTTCGGAAAAACACCAAATATCATGAGTTGTCAACACTGCAAAGAGGGAGTACACAGGATAAAGGAATAAGCACCAGAGGATCAAAAACTGAATTCAAATGATCCAGTCCTATATACCATCACTTGCTGGGCTTAACAAGTCCAACTTTCTAGCTAGCTACTGTTTGAGGCACTTACATGGCCCCATAATGGTAGTAGTATCTGAGCACTTCACAATCTTTTTATTAACTTATCCTCACTCACAGTACCCTGTGAGGTAGAGCAGTATCTTCCCCATTTACAGATGAGGGACTGAGACATAGAGATTGCCTGGCCCAAGGGCATACCGGAAAGCTGTGGTACAGCAAGGACTTAACTTAGGTTTCTCAAGTGCTAAGCTAGTGGCCTAACCACTCAACCCTCCTTCTTATCTTGTTGGCCAGCTCTTTCCCACTTTCTGATCGTGGGAAGAATCAACCCAACCCAAACTACTCAAGATGCTAGACCAGTGCCTATTATACTAAGATATGAGTTACTGGGAAGAACAAATCAAAACTGACAACAAGCTAGACTGCTACAGAATCCTGCACAGAACTGTCTCACTTACAAAGTGGTTCTCAACCTTTTTTTAACCTAGTGACTCCTAAACTAAAGACAAACCTGCAGACCCCCAGTTCCCCCCTCATTATTTTTGCCCATAATTTGTTTCTTTCATAATCACAAATGTTACTGTAGAGAAATTTTTATTATTTGAACAGATCAACAAAAACACAGCAAGTTAAAATATTGACAGCTTACCTGATACTAATGTGATCCTTGGGCTTGTCTGGCAGCACACAGCTTGTCCGGTTGAAGAGTAATTTCACTTAGGCAAATGCAAAGGTCGACTTCAACATTCATTCTTAAAAGGTGTTTGTTTTTAATGTAGGTGAGGCTGAGAATTCATTTTCACAAAGGTAAGTGGTAGCAAATGGAAGGAGGACTCGCAGAGCACGGTTAGCCAGTTCAGGAAATTCACCAAACGTGCAATCAGAAGTCAGCAAACCGGCATGGTTTCTTGGCATATTTCATATCAATGATGTTTCTTGGCTCAATAAAACCCTCCTCCTCTTTAGGAATCATTTCAAGCATCAGTAGATAAAAAGGGATTTGTGAGTCACATCATTTCTGTATTGCTTACCTTGTCACTGAAGTAGGTTCTGAACTGGTAAAGAAGGGAATCCCTGGGTTTTGTCATAATAGCACAAAGTCAGCTGGTCAGCCTTGACTTTGTCAAAGTTCAAAAATTCCTGAAGGAGCGTAAATATGCTCACGTTCCCTTTGTGCACTCGTTTCTGCTGTAGATCCAGTTTCTCAATGAATGTAGGCACTTTGTTTGACAGTGTGACAAGAGCTGACTGGAGTCCTTGCATGCTGATATTAGGTTGATTCAGGTGATCAAAAATATCAGCAAGATAAGCAAGCTGAGCAAGCCAGTTCTCCTCTGAGAATCTCCCTGCTGATTTGTGCATTTTCTCCTCCAAAAATATCTTCAGAGACTCACAAAGCTCAAAAAACATGATTCAAAACCTTTCCCTTGAAAGCTGTCTGACAGTGTGCAGGAGATGCAGTGCAATTCACCCATTTCTGCACACGTTCTCAAAAAATACATGTATTTAATGGGTGTGCTTTGATGTAGTTAACAACTTTTATAGTCTTATCAAGTACATCTTTCAGGTCATCTGGCATCTTTCTCATGACTAGGTTCTCCTTGTGAAGCATGCAGTGCATTACACTTTTGTAAGTGGTGCAACGTGTCCTTTTTTTTTTTTTTTTTACAATCCCATTATGCCTCCCTGTCATTGCAGCAGCACCGTCTGTGGACACACCATATCATTGCCCCTAGTCTAGGTTGCTGCATATCATGAAATTATCCAGTCACTTAAAAATCTCATCACTTGTCATTTTTGTCGGTAGGGATCTGCAAAACAGCAGTTTTTCTATTTTCCCATCACAGATGTATCACAAATAAACCAACAGCTGAACCTCACCTGGCACAGCCAAAGATTCATCCAGGTGTAAGCTGTATTTCCCACTTGCTTGAATCCCATGTAACAACTGGTCTTTCATGTCAGCTGCAACGTCTGTAATTCACCTTTTCATGGCATCATTTGCTACTGGCACATTTTTCAACTTATTAGCAGCTTCCTCCCCTAATATTTCATGGCACACATCAATTGCAGCTGGCATCAGTAAAGTTTCAGCAATTGTATGTGGCTTTCTGTTGTTACCGATTCTAACTGCAACCTGTAGGATGCTTTGAGAGCCTTTTCTTGTAGAGTTGACACAGTTTGTACAGTCTTTTTTTGTTTTAGTAACAATCCTGCTTCATTTCAAAATACGCCACTGCCTTGTCAACGCTTTCCACATGCAAAGAGCTCAGATATCTTGTAAGTTTTGCTGTCTTAAGTGCTTCATTAGAAAGGAAGACTTCACAAATTACACACTGGGGTCTTGATTCTCCACCGACACATACACATGTAAAAACCAAGTTGAATGTAGCTGTCATCATCTTTCCTTAGGTTTTGTTTTTTTGAAGGGGGTTCAATTTAGGTTTTTTCTCTCCCATTTTATTTGAGATATTTTCTGTTTCATGAACTGCCAAAGTAGATGGAGTTGTTTTAGGAATTACAAATGTATCCATTACAGAAATTAAACAAACTAATTATATTACACAGTTGCAGCTTTGAAAAATATAGCATTTTTATAGTATGAAATAGCATTTTTCTTCCCGTGCTGAATTACAAGGTCCATGTTAAACGAATGTCTAACAAGATGTGTGATTGGCACATGATAAATAAAAGAAAATGCAGAGCCTCAGCTTTTACTTCGGTAATTTAAACACATCAGACTTGTGTTCCTGTGCATTGCTCTCAAACAATCTGGGCACAGGTGGTCCCCCCACTTCTAGGGAGCTTCCAGCACTCACACCCAGCCTCCTCAAATGCAGGAGTCACGCACTGCCAATGGTTGCTGGCATTTTCATGGAGCCCCTTGGCAAACCACAGATTGAGAACCACTGCACTAGCGGACCCCCTTATCCCAGTTAATGTCCCAAACCATGGCACTAAATACCTTAAACTAGAGGTGGATATTGGGAGTCACAAAGCCCAATTACCATGTGAACTGGCAGAGAGATACAAAGCAAATAAAAAGCTCAGCAGCAAAAAAAAGCGCGAAAACAGTGGAAGGGAAATTGACTGATTTAAAGGTCTTTAAACAATCCTGTCATGATGGTTTTAGTTGAAAGCGATTTACCAAAAAGGAGCATTTTTCTCTCTAATTTGCACTCCCTTGCAGAAGGATTATCATCTCCTTGAGTTGCTCTGTTTGCCTGAGTGATGTGGCAGAGCTTGTTAGGCTGGATTACATCATTTGCAATATTGAGGTCAGTTGCCAGCCATAATGGAAATGGAAATTAGAAGCCACAAGTCTGCTGATGAAATGCAAGCTCCATGCAGTCTGGAGCCACAAAAGCTACAGATTTCCTTCCACAGCCCCTGCAAGCTATCTCCATAGCTCTAAAGGCACTCAGCAGAAGATAAACTGGCTGCCATGGGAAAAAGCCTTCCACAGGACTTTAAAATCATGGGACATTGTCATTGCATATAATCAGAAAGTGCTGGTTCTAGACAGCATGGAAGTCAATGGAAAGATTCTCCCTGACTTCAGTGGGTTTTCGATCAGACTGTTTGCTAGAATATTAAACAAACACTAAAAGTTACTGATACCTCTGCCTAGAATGAACAGTCTCCTTTTTTTTTTATTAACACTAAAATTATATCACACTTGCATCTTTTGGTGTGACTAAGCCTCTTTTGTGTTTTCCTATTTCTTGCTGTGAAACATTCAGCCTTAATAACAAAACTAACCTACCTCAGCCCTAATGAGCCTTTTACAGGAAGGTTTGTTGTTTTAAAGTTCAGTTTTATCCAGATAGTGACAATGGAGAAAACCAACATTTGTGTTGATTCTGTTTCAGTAGCACCTAGAGACCAGTAGTACCAGGAATTGCACAAACACATCACTAGTTATGCAGGAATCAGAATTTCTGTTATCCGGAAAATTTCACACTTTCAGAAGCAATTCTGTTCTGAATTGGAATAAAAATTGGAAATGCAGAATTTGCCACGGGATGGAAATTTTTGAAAAATTTGATTATTTAAAATTTCAGGCAGCTGGCAAACTGCCTCCCCAAACTTCCTCGCCAACTTGCTGGGGTCAGCCAATCCAGGAAGCTGGGGAGAACCACCAAGCTGGCTGCCAAGGAATTGGTGAGGAAGGCAACCTGCTGCTTGGTTTCCATTGAAAGTTTTGATAGACTCAACATGTTCTCAACAGAATGTTTCAATTCCATCAAATCAGCATTTTCCGATGTAAAAGTGTTCAGTTGGAAAATATTTGATTAACTCTACAGATAAAACAGACAGTCCCTGCCCCAGAGTGTTTACAGTCTAGGCCATGCCTTTACTAACTCTAATATTCTGGGGTTATATAACATTCCTAAAGACCATGCACCATTTTTGCACAATGAGAAAGGAAGATCCTAAAAGTGTAACATTCTTCACAGCCACAGTGGTGACTGAGTTTGCTCTATAACCAAGATAAAACAAGAAGTCTCTATTCTAGGTTGTACGTGCCCTGGACAAAAATGCTTAGAAAAATAACTAATTGAGTTTACAGGTCCACTGATTTCACTTAAATGCCAAACCAACCACAGCCAGGCAAACAGAAACAAACAATGGGAAATCCACTCCTCTTCCCAGCACTCAGCACCTCAGAGTTCTCCCTCCTCCCCAAAAGCCAGGGAGAATAATATATGAACTTTGCAGTATCCCCTAAAGGTGAACAGAGTCTGGCTCTTTTGGGCCAATAGGGAGAAAGTTCCAATTCTTGGGAGACTACCTTGCCACCAGCCTCCTCTCTCATACATAGGGGGGGCCCCAGTACCTCTGACAATTGTACGTGCAACAATTTAGCACAGCGAATGAGACTGTCTTGCAGGCAGACATATCCCAGGGCATTCAGAATTTTATAGGTTAAACCCCACCCAACAACTAATAGGCAGAAGTAACAGGGTGTGTCTGTGTTAAGCATGTTTAAAGGAGAGATCTATCAACCACAACTGAGGCCCCATTGGACTAGACACCATTCAAAAAAACAGTAAGATGATCCCTGCCCCAAAGAGTTCGTAATCTGAAAAGAATCGGCAGAGGAAACTGAGAAGGAATGTGACTTGCCTGAAGTCACCGCAGGTGGAAATGAGAATAGAACCCTGGTATTGAGAGGCCTAGTGCCCTATCTATTGTTCAGTGCACTAGCCACTCAACCACACTGCCTTGCTAAGCCACAAACACTACCTGAAGAGTAAAATGGGGGAGAGAAAGGTCATTTTTTATCCAATACTTGGAAGTGGGCGTGCATTTGTTTTTTACTAAATGCCTTCCTCCTTCCCCTTTCCCACCAAAAAATAAAATAATTTTACACCAAGTGTGCCCTGGTTGGACCATGCTGTTCATCTTTATTCTGCAGGCCACTTTCTAACTCAGACACTAGATCTTGCATATGTAAGCAGAGTCTGAATGAGCTCTCCACAGATATCTGGTGATGAGCTGTGGAAAAAGACTTCAAGAGTTGATCTTGTTTGCATGGGCACTCCCACACAACATACGTGCTCAGCATGATGGGACTGCTTGCCCAAATGATCACTTTAGGCTGGTGTTATATCCCCAGTTCCCTTGTTATGGGGGCAGGAGTAATAAAAAATGATTATCCATGTTGTGTGAAGCAAGGGCAGCAGAACTGTGCTTGGCATGCCCTGATTGAGGGACTCACCCTCAACTAAATGGCACTCGCTAGACAGGGAACATGAGCTCCAAAGTGGGAGCCCTGTGAGTTGAGAGAGGGTGGGGGATGGGCACTTGTACTAGATACCACTGTGTAATAAAAGAGTTAATTTAGATTCAATTGAGAGTCCTATTACCCATTATGGAGCTGAAATCACCGATATCTAAGTTTAAGTGTTAGACCTGCTTTGGGACAGTGCCTCTGATTCAAAAGATTGCCCAGTATGCACCAGCAGTGAGGCTTCCCCCTAACAGCTGAAATCACGGAAAGCTATATTAAGTGAGGGGTCCTGAAGACCTCCCAGTGGATCAGTGATCAGATGACAGGGTGGCCAACAAAGAGGCATGGCAATTGACTGGCAAGGCGGCCACCAGCATGGAACCCCACAGAGAGGCATGGTGATCGGCCAGCAGGGTGACTGGCAAAGAGGAGCAGCAAGTGAGTACCTGGGCAGCAGAGAAAATAAGATACCTTTTTACACACACTCCCTCCACCCAGGGTGGGAGGTGAACTCTGCAGATGCACCTCTGACCTCCAGCTCCGCACTGACTAAGGACAGCAACTGTGAGTGGGGTGCAGAGAAAGGATGGGCATGTTAAAGGGACTTTTGGGTTGCTGAACTTAAGAACTGAGGGAAAAGGACACTGTCCAACTTACTTCGAGGTGGGTGTTTTGCTCATGGTTTATGTTTATGAACCCTGTTTGCAGAGTTTTCCCAATTTGGTACCGGGTTACTTCACCCCTTTTTATTAAAAGTTTCTTTGCTACACGCAGATTCTGTGCTTGCAAGAGGGAAAGTATTGCCTCTTAGAAGCACCCAGGAGGTGGTGTGTAATTGTCCCAGGTCACTGGGTGGAGGCTTGAGCCTGTTTTGTGTTTACTGTTGAAAAGGAACCCCTAGATGCTGAACGTGGCCCTTATTGCTGCCAATGCTGACTGGCAGAAGTGTTACACACAGTGACTGGAAGTGCCTGGCATACACATAGCACATGTCCAGAGTTGTCTGAGCTCTGATTGCTAAGCTCTAGACATAGGACCAGAACACTCGCTTGATAAACAGAATGGCTTTCTACATTGTGGAGTCATTGCAGTTCATTTGTCTTGAAAGAACAGATTTTTATAATTGTTCACTGGAGTCCTTTAAAAATGTGAAGACTCGAGATCTCAAAGTCATGGTGTGATGCTCCAGCATTATACTAGGCATGCTGCCAAGGCATCAACAAAGGATTAGTTGTTAAGAATAATTGAAAATTACTGGCCCAGCTGTTTGTAGATTTGTGGAGCTTACGCACAGCCTGTGGACAGACAGAATCATCCTTTAGCATGCAGGACAAAGATGAGCTATTGGAACATGAAGGTATATTACTGCCCCATCCAAACTTGATTCCCGTAAACCTAACCATATAAAATACTTCTTGGTTTGCCTCTGGCCAAGAATAATACAGTGTTATACAACATTTGGGGTTGATTATTATTAATTTTCCAGTAGCATAACACTTGCTTTTCTGTACACGTCTTAGAAAAAAAGGTGCTGTTCATTGATTGTTTCAGTCAATGTATTGTTTGAAATTTAAATTTCACTATTTTGGGCTTTGAGGCCTCTGTTTGTTCAGTTCAAATATTGTTTTAACTGAAGAAATTTGGCCACTAAAGAATCTGGTGTATGAAACAATTTATTAGCATATCAAAAGAAATATACATGGAGTGCTATAGAAAAATTGCATTCTGCTGGGCAAAGACTTCACAAAAGATAGAAATGGGACTGCACATATCAAGAGGTATGTATATGCCAGTACAGTTCTAGTCAACAAGTCTCCACCTTAAATAGCCTAAGATCCTCACGGTATCAGGGAGATTTGGTCTGGTGACAAAGTGGCTTGTAAGTGGGGCATGCTAATACGGGGCACTACACTGGAGAACCTCCTCATGTGGAGCCTGTCACAACACCCAGTAAGGCAGGGCTCTGTTTTTCTGGGTTACAAAATGTCTGTGACCATCAAATGGTGACCTAAGTTAAAGGAGGACAGCAAGGGTTCAGTACCAAGATACAATCTGAGAGGCTACCAAAGTGTTAAAAAAAGGTAGCAAGTGACAAGCCCACAGAAATGCTCAAATCCTAACTGTGCCCCCCTCCACTCTTGAAGGGAAATTTGCTGAACATGACTCAGATCAAGTCATGAATGAGAAATCTTTAGTGTGTTGATTTAAGTCCACATCATCAGCAACAAGAATGATAGAAATCAACACCAACGGCTGAGAGCAAATGTAATTGCTAGAGAAAGCCAGGAACCGAAGTTTGTGCATGGTCTGAATATTGCAAAATTGTGACATGGGTTCATTCTTTTTTATATTTACTCTCTGTGATGGGTTTGGTCACAGAGACCCCCTTGGGACTGTCACCTGATGTGCTGAAACTTCCTCTGAGCCCATTTTCCCTGCCAGCTTGGGACTCCAGAACCCTGTCTTGTTGAGCCAGACATGCTAGTCTGGTGCAACACAGACCCAGGGACTGAACCACACCCCCAAAGCTGCAGACTTCAACCAAAACTGCTCGGTAGGTTTCCTGTCTCCAGCACCCAGACACTCAGCTCCCAATGGGATCCAAACCCCAAATAAATCTGTTTTACCCTGTATAAAGCTTATACAGGGTAAACTCATAAATTGTCCTCCCTCCACAACACTGATAGAGAGATATGCACAGCTGTTTGCTTCCCCAGGTATTAATCATGTACTCTGGGTTAATTAATAAACAAAAGTGATTTTATTAAGTATAAAAAGTAGGATTTAAGTGTTTTCAAGTAATCACAGACAGAACAAAATAAGTTACCAAGCAAAATAAAACAAAGCACGAAAGTCTAAGCCTAAAACATTTACAAAACTGAATACAGGTAAATCTCACCCTCAGAAATGTTCCAATAAACTTCTTTCACAGACTAGATTCCTTCTTAGTCTGGGCCCAATCCTTTCCCCTGGTATAGTCCTTGTTAGTTCCAGCTCAGGTGATAACTAGAGGATTTCTCATGATTGTAGTCCCTTTTGTTCTGTTCCATCCCCTTTTATGGCTTTGGTACAAAGTGGGAATCTTTTGTCTCTCTGGGTCCCCACCCCTCCTTCTAAATGGAAAAGCACCAGGTTTAAGATGGATTCCAGTACCAGGTAACATGGTCACATGTCCTGTGAGACCACAAGCCTCCATTCTTTCCAGCTTGACTCACATGAACACAGGAACGCTTACAAGTAAAAAGAGCCATTTACAACCAATTGTCCTGGTTAATGGATTCTAAACCACAATCAAGATTCTAAACCACTATTAATGGCCCAAACTTTGCATAGTTACAATAGGACTTCAGAGCAATACTTCATATTTCTAGTTTCAGATACAAGAATGATACATTCATACAAATAAGATGAACACACTCAGTAAATTGTAAGCTTTGTAATGATACCTTACAAGAGACCTTTTGCATAAAGCATATTCTAGTTACATTATATTCACACTCATAAGCATATTTCCATAAATATATGGAGTGCAATGTCACACTCTCCATCAAGCACCATTTTATAGCTGAAGCCAGTGCTCAGCACCAATATTTAGGGCAAGGTTTGTGCTCAATAATCTGAACAAATATTGGGGAAAATTCCTCTTTCCCATGCCAAGGGAGACCTATATGTGGATTTGAGAAAATGGAGTCATCACCATTGCCTGGGGTTAGCACACAGGCACAAACATAGCTACTCTGCTGCCCTCCGGGCTGAATCTGCTTTTCACTGGGTTAATGGGTCTGTGCTACTCCCTGGGCCTGTCCACATTACCCTTCGGACAGCGACCCCCAAACCTTTTACCTCACGCCCCCCTTTACCCCATCTGTGCTCCCCACACCCACCAGACCCAAGGCCAGGAGCGGGGCTGTGGTTCCAGGAAGGGAGGAATGCAGATGAGGTAAGGGGGCCAAGGCTAGGGGTGGGAGTGCAGCCTTGGCTGGGGGCCAAGGCCAGCGGCCAGGGTCCCAGGTACGGGGCTGGCAACTAGGGCCAGGAGTGGATGTGGACGGCACTTCTGCCCCACTCCCTATGAGGGCTGGCCTCAGGCCCCAGATGTGCCTCGTTGAACATTCCTCTGCACCCCCCCAGGGGGGCACACCAACTCCTGTGCCTTAGGAGAGAGTAGTCAGCCAGTAAGTCACACATGTGCTTGGTCCCAATATCCAAGGCCAAGCTTGCAATAGACTTTTAAACCTAAAGATGAAGCACCGCTATGAGAATAGCAAAGCATCATTAGCCACACATTCCAGATAGGTTAAATAAAGTAGAGAGACCTTTTAATGAACTGAGAGGAGCCTTATAAAGAAATAATGTGAAGAAATACTACTACTTTGTGTCAAGTATCAGAGGGGTAGCCGTGTTAGTCTGGATCTGTAAAAGCAGCAGAGAATCCTGTGGCACCTTATAGACTAACAGATTTTTGAGCGTGAGCTTTCATGGGAATACCCATTCGTAGTACGCAGGTAGTGGAAATTCCAGGGGAGGTATCTATGATGTAGCAAGCAGCCTGAGATAGACGAGGTTAGTTCAATCAGGGAGGATGGGGCCTTGTTCTAGCAGTAGAGGGTGAAAATCAAGGGAGGAGAAAACTGTTCTGTAATTGGCAAGCCATTCACAGTCTTTGTTTAGTCAGAGCTGATGGTGTCAAATTTGCAGATGAACGAAGCTCAGCGTTTCTCTTTAGAGTCTGGTCCTTGAAGTTTTTTGCTGCAGGTGCCACCTTAAGGTCGCTATAGATGTGCCAGGGAGGTTGAAGTCTCTCACAGTTTTGTATATGCCATCTAATATCGATTGTGCCATTTATCCTTTTCCGTAGAGACTATCCAGTTTGGCCAATGACATAGCAGAGTGGCATTGCTGGCATATGATCGAGTATATTACATTGGTGGACATGCAGGTGAATGAACCAGTGAGTAGGCTGAATCTGTTAGTCCTGTGATGGTGTCACTGTATGTAGCATGTGGGCAGAAGTTTGGCATGGTTTTTGCATGGATGTTCCCTGAGGTAGATTAACTATGTACGTGTGCAGTTTCTGGTAAAACGTTTCAGGCATGGTCGTTGTGGGCAAAATTGGCCTGCCACCAAGACCTTGTGAAGTGTGGGATCATTTCCGGATGGGTTGTAGTCTCTGATGAGCGTTGAGGAGGTTTAGCTGGGGCTGTAGTGATGCCAAGTGGATCCCTTTGGTTTTTCTTGGTGTCTTGCCGTAGGAGGCTTCTTGGGTAACGTCTGGCTTGTTGATTGTTCCTAATTTCCTCGTGGCGGGTATTGTAGTTTTGAGAAGCTGTGGAGATTTTAGGTGTTGCGTCTCTGTCTGAGGAGGGTTAGAGCAATCGGTTGTACCCAGCGCTTGCTTGAGACATGGACGTCTGTGAGTGCCGGTGATGAAGCTGAGCATGAAGTAGGCATCAGTGTGGTCGGTTGTTGATGATAGGTGGTGTTAATGTGACATCATTATTTGCACCGGCTGGTGTCTAGAGTGCTCCCGTAGTAGATTGGTCCAGCTGAGGTTGATGGTGGGCGTGAATGTTGAAACAGTGCGGGATTTTCTAGAGCCTTCTCTTCCCCATGTCAGATATGAAGATGTCAATCACTGTTCATTCACCTGCACGTCACCAATGTAACATATAGCCATCATACTGCCAGCATCCCCTCATGCCTATGTAACATCGGCAACTGGACAGTCATCGGAAAGGATCAATGGACACAATACAGATATCAGAAATGGCAATATAACCAAAACCTGTAGAGAAGCACTTCAACCTCCCTTGCGCCACGTATAGCAGACCTTAAGGTGCCACCCGCAGCAAAAAACTCAGGACCAGACTCAAAGAGAAACTTGCTGACTTCAGTTCATCTTGCAATTTTGACCCACCATCAGCTCTGGACTAAACCAAGACTGTGAGATGCTTGCCAATACAAGAACCAGTTTCTTCCTCCTTGGTTTTCACACTTTACTGCGTGAAACAGGGCCCCATCCTCTGATGAACTAACTCGTTATCCATAGCTTGCTTGCAGATATATATACCTACCCTGAAATTTGCACACCGCGTCTGACGAAGTGGGTATCACCCATGAAGCTCCGCTCCAAAACGTCTGTTTAGTCTATAAGTGCCACAGGATTCTCTGCTACTACTTTGTGGCACCTGTCACCCAGAGTTTAAAAACGCTGCAACTAGCATGAACTGATCTCCAACAGCCATGTTGTGAAGTATATTCACCTATTTTAAAGTGGAAAACTGAGCATGGGCGTGTGTCATAAACAGATAGCTAAGGGTTAATGTTTCTTTACCGTAAAGGATTAACAAAAGGGAACCAACCTGACCGAGGACCATCAGGAAACCGGATTTTCAAAGCAAGAGGAAATTTTTGGGTTTTTGTCTTTGTCTGGCTCTCAGCTGTGAGAGGGATTTTTTCTTTCTATCTTCAGTTTATCTCAGTTCCAAGTTGTAAGTACAAGGTAGAAAAAACCAATAGGCTGTTATTGTTTTTTTGTATTACATGGTGGAGTTTGCTGGAATGTTTAATGTATCTCTTTTTGTATAGGCTGTTTATTCAATTTTCTTTTTTAAGCAATTGATCTGTATATTGTCACTGATACAGAAATTTTTAGGTCTCTTTCTTTCTTTTTTATATAGAACTTCTTTTTAAAACCTGTTTGAGGGTTCTTATAAGGCTAAGGAACGGAGGGAGGAATTCTCTTTGTTTAGATCTACGGAGGTAAAGCTCTGCAGCACCAGGGATTTGTGGGGAGGAAGAGAGATAGATCATTCTCTTTCCCTTGTATTTGGTTGTCTCTTTGTGAATAGAGGAACATGCTTCTTAGTATTGTGATGTAAGAGATATGCATCGAGTAAATCGCAGTTAGCCCGAGAGAAATCTGGTGGGAAGAAGGGAAGGGATGGGGTATAGCCCTTTGGTAAGATTCAGCATTATAGTCTTGGGTTCCCCAGCGAAGGTTCGGGGAGACCTGAGCAGATCAGCCACTGTAATTCCTGTCTGGTGGCAGCAAGATCAAATCTGAGCTGGTAATTAAGCTTAGAGGGGTTCATGCAGGCACCCAGATTTCTGGACGCTAAGGTCCAGATTTGGGAAAGCTTATGATAGCATGACTTGGCCAAGGTCACATAGCAAGTTTGTGACAGCAAGTAAACAACTCAAACCTTCCAGTTCTCAGTCATATGCCTTAACCACAAGATCAAAGGCATAGAGAACACAGTGAAAATAAATAAAATTACTAGTGACTATGACCAGGAAAAGGAAAGAATTGATTATAAGAGCAGAGTACCTCATGATCAGGCCTGTCAGAAATCCAGAGAGGCCTGGGCCACTGCCAGCTTTTGAAAGTGTGTTCACCTGAAGCCACTGATGCAGGCAAACTGATACAAATACACAATATTTATGAACATTTTTAACTCTTTAATATGACAAAATCTATACCAGTTAACAAAAAAAGATGTCTTTAACCAAATCACATCTCTTATTTGCTTAAATTTGCAGCTCTAAGCTGAGACAGTGTGTCACGTTTTGATCTGATAGGGATGTACATAAAAACAAGTTGTGAAACTTATCAAATGCCAAAAAATTAACAGGTGTCTAAATCTGAGGGCCCCTTTAAGCTTGAGACCCAGGACAAATGGCCCTCCTCACCCCTCCTCTGATTGTCTCTGATCATGATCACCTCCAGGAAAACAAAGTCAGGCCTCCACATAATGTCGGGCAGGCAAGCCAACTAAGGTTTGATAAGATACCTGAAGGATGTGAGAATCAACTATTCTGTTGCTTCACAAAAGAAATCTATTAACAGTAGAGCTTGAATTCAGTAACAAAGCTAATAAAAAATCAAAGTTCTGAATGGTGGTTCTTGTTCCATTATTTGTATTACTGTAGCATCTAGAAGCGCCAGTCATGATCAGGGCTCCACTGTGTCAGGTGCTGTACAAATACATAGTAATAGACTAGAAGAGCTTTCCATTTAAATGGGCCAGGCAGACAAAGGGTGGGGGGGAAATATAAGCACATAGCAGTGAAGTGGCTTGCTGAATGTCACAGAGGTCAGTGATAGAGGCAGGAAGAAAATCCAGGCTTCCTGACTCCCAGTCCAGCTCCTCATCTGCTCGAGCACACTTACCTCTCTATGGGGTCACTAAGGAGATGTCTACTCAGCCTGTAGAAGTGAGCTTCCCAGCCTGCGTCGACAGCCTCGGTCTAGAAGGGCTGGCACTAGTGCTCTGAAAACAGTTGTATAAACAGTGCTTTGAAGTTGTGGCTCAGACTGGAGCTCAGGCTCTGAAACCTAGGGCCACAACTTCAAAGCGCTGTCTACATAGCTATTTTTAGATTGCTAGTGTGAGCCCCACTAGGATGAGTCTCTTGACCCCAGCTGGAAGACTTGCTTCCCCGGGCTGTGTAGACCCGAAAGGTAGCATCACATTCCATGGTGCAATCCAGACCAGCGAGGGGTTGTGTCACCACTTGCTCTGCAACCTTGAGTGCCGCACAATGGTTTGCTGTTGTAGCTCCCAACCTGGGCTGCTCACAAACAGCCTAACAGCACGCAGGTCACGCCCTGAGTGTCGGTGTAGAGCTGCAGCCCTGGTCCAGCAGCTCTGACCCCAGCAGCCTGTCAGTAATGCACCAGTCATGTTCCAGCTTCCACCAGCCTGGGTTATTACCTGCAGGGTGACCCCAGCACACTCCCCATTCTGAATTTTCCCAAAATGTGAGTTCTGCCCTGACCAGCCCTCTCCTGGATGGTTCAGATATTAGAGGTCTGTTTTCCCTCTAAAGGGTCAATATTCAACAATTTACTACTTTAACTGGAGTTACCAAACAGTTGAGTTTAAACACAGCCCTGGATCAGTTTAGATTTAAAAATAAAAGAAGTTTATTAATAAAAGAAGATAGGAGTTTAAGTGAATTCAAGTATAAGATATTAAGTCAGAAATGGTTACAAAAGAAATAAAGATAAAACACTTTCTAGTAGCTAAAACTTAATAAGCTAGACTTGGTTCAGGGTGAAATCCTTACCACAAATTCCAGAATCGTGGCTGGCCAAATTCTCATGTCAGGATTTCCCCCAAAATCAAAGGCCTGCCTCCTTTGTCTTCTTAGGAGAAAATGAGAGAGATAGCTTGGGGTGTTCTACCTCTGTCTTTTATAATCTAGTTAACCTTTGCAGTGAAGTCTTCTAAGGGTGTCCCCTCAAAGGGTACATCCAGACTACTCACTGGATCAGCAGGTAGTGATCGATCTGTCGGGGATTGATATATCACGTCTCATTTAGACACAATATATCGATTTCCGAATACGCTCCCGTCGACTCCGGAACTCCACCAGGACGAGCGGCAGAAGTGGAGTTGACGGGGGAGCTGTGGCCATCTATCTGAGGACGGGAGGTAAGTCAAAATAAGAAACATTGACTTCAGCTACACTATTCCCATAGCTGAAGTTACATATCTTACATAGGCCTCCCCCCACCCAGTGTAGACCAGCTCAAAGTAAAGTTTATTCAAACAACAAAGAAGGTGACATGGAGTCTGGTGGTGAAGGAGGCTACATGTTATTTTTTCTCACATGGGTTTGCTGAAATGCAAATTTGCTTTATGTCCTGCCATCCCTTTTCCCTGATGGCCTGAGAATCTTACTATTTATATGTAAATTGAGGTAAACAAACATTTCTCTGTTCAGGAGACTTCGGCCTGGGCAGGGCTGCACGGCTTTGAACATGTGCTAAGAACATTATAAAAGGGAGTTTCATAACTTGATATATGATGTTGATACATAGATTTCATCATGATATTATTGACCAGCAAGTTATTAGTTTTCAAATGAGACCTCACAAGGCATATTACAAGATTATTACAATAGTACAGAGGGTGTGAATACAGGGGTGCTTTCAGTCGTAGATACACTATATGTTGAGCTGGGAAGACATCCCCATGCAAACACTGACTGAGGTAGCATGGTAAAACTAGAGTGTACCATGGAGATGCAAGCAAGAGGAGGAGCTAACTGCCTGAGTACAATCCCAAGCAAGATACTAGGCATGCACTCGTGGCAGCTGGCCTCTCCCATTGCTCATGCTGCTGCAGCTGCAGTCAATTTTTAGTGCCCTATCTCGATGAAAGCTAGGTTAGGTATGTCTCCTTGAGCTGGAAATCACATCCCCAGCTTGAAGTGTAGCCATACGCTAAGTGTGTATAATGCACTAGACTCAGCCCTAGAGCCAACACTTGCAGCAGGTACACAGCTTTGTCTTTTGATACAGCGAATTTCGTGCTGATGAAAGGTTCTAGATTGACTCCCCGGGAATATGAAGTGCTGTGTCCATGGAACAGGCAGTAGGAGCACCAGCTTCCTCACACTGCCCCACCAACGTGCCTCAGATTTGAACTCATCTAGGGATGAGAAAGTAGCTCAGTTGACACAAGCCCATGCCATCCATGGCCTCTTACCTGAGCTCCATAGGATGAGTACCAAGAGTCCTAGCTGTGGTAGTGGTTCCACAAATGGAATTGGATTAATATTAATTAATGTCATATCAAATAGACTACTAAAAAGCCACCAATGGGCAATATTGATCTCTACTGACCTGATTCAGAGTCTAATCAGCAACCTAGAGGGTGGAAGGACCCATTATCCATCCCCTGGTTCATCCAGTCCCACGGAAACTAACTTCAGCCACCCTTCCTGGAAATAACATATAACCACAGTCATCATGGCCACAGTTCCATTCTGTCTACAAACTACACAATCACTATGAGTGAGTATGTGTCAACAGGAGCAGGAAGTGTGGAAATGAACCATGAGAAAATCACAACCCATTTAGTCTTGGTGTAGGATAAGGGAGGGAGATCATTAAGGAGCAGAACCAAAATACATTTCAAAGGAGACCAAAAAAGGAAGATTAGAGAGCGGAAACACTCAGGCAAAGATAAACAGCTTTAATGTTGACTTGCAAAGGATTTTTAAAAATTGGGTTTGAGCTCTTTTTGCTGACTTAGGATATATAAAAAGGGTTGAAATTTTTTTTAAAGTTCTATTTCCTGCTTATTTTTTTACCTTGGTAATACCAAGAATGTCAAGTTTGGTATTCCTAGTTTTGCTAGAGGATTTCTTGGATATCTCAGATACCCAGTGTGGTCTCTTACACTTTAGGTAAAGGGATGAGACATTTAATTTTTTAACAAAGATTCCAAAATATACATAAGACATTGGAATTAAATAGCTAAAAAACAAGGGTACAGCTACACTGTGATAAAAGACTCATGGCATGGCTGTGGCTGGCCCAGGTCAGCTGACTCAGGCTTGCAGGGCTCAGGCTGCACGGCTATAAAATTGCAGTGTAGACAGTGTAAATTGCCACGTATTCGCAGGGGCGAAAGGAAATGCAGGCCTGTTATTTACCAGGCTGCACGTGGCAATAGACTATATAAGTAAGGGATGCAAGGAGAGTATGGGTCACGATGCAAACTGCAGACACACACAACTAAAATTAATCAATTTAAAGTTTTATTGGGGATAGTTACAAGGGGTAAGGGAGCAGTGTATGATTAGCTAAAAGAGTTAATAAAACTTAAAACACACAATGACTAAAATATCTACTAACAATATTTATAAACAGAGATGCAGCATTTAGTAATAACCGATACTTACAAATACAAACCAACGCATAACGACTGGCAAAAGTAGAAACTCTGTTTGAAACACGTCAGCTGAGAGAGAGGCTTCGAGGTGATCAGGCTCGGTTACGGGTGTACACAGGATACACAGGATTCGTTTTTCTTTCTCCTCTCCCTGCCTGCACATGGCAGGGCAACCTCATAGACTCATAGACTAGTAGGTCAGAAGGGACCAATATGATCATCTAGTCTGACCTCCTGCACAAAGCAGGCCACAAAACCCTACCCATCCACTTTTATAACAACCCCTAACCCATGACTGAGTTATTGAAGTCCTCAAAATTGTGGTTTGAAGACCTCAAGCTGCAGAGAATCCACCAGCAAGTGACCCAGTGACCCCAAACACGCCAGTGCACACTCCAGGAGCGGTGTGTGTGTAATCCGACGCGGAAGCCAAGGTATGCAAAAACCACCCCAGTGACTCCCTTGCCAATCCGTCTCCTACGGGATAGGACATTCACTTCCGACCCCAAATATGGAGATCATGATCTAAACCCCGGCATGTGGTGAGCAAAAGGCCCTTACGACCAGCCAGCACCAGGGCAGGGTTGATCGTAGTGTGTGATGTGGCCAATATTTAGTGGGCGCCAAAAAGCGGCACCCCCCCCAATAATTTCTCATGAATTCGCCTATTGCAGCGCGCATCCAATCATCCGCCTGCTCGATCGATGCATTCGACAGCTGTCCGCGAGGGCAGCCCTCCTTATCTGCTGATAATCGCGACAGAGATCACATTGCCTCAGATTTAAGTACGCCCCCGGGTTATCCCATGACGTTCATCATCCTTTCCACGCGCGCTCTACTTATCAGACACAAGCTTCAGAAGTCATTAGAACGCCAGATAAGACCTTTTGCCCCCCTTCACTTCCCTTAGGAAGGCTGTTCCAGGAACTTCACTCCCCTATGGTGTACAGAAACCTTGCGCTCTCGTGAATGTGTCAGAGCTCTTAATCTCTCCCTATATCCAGTTTGTACCCATTTGCTCCTTTGTACCGTGCATAGTACTAAGCTTAACAATAATTCCCTCTTCCCTCCGCTAACATTAATCCCCCGTCAATGGAGCCATATTTATACTAGAGCAAGCATATCCCCGACAGCCTTCTTTTGGCCAGGCTAAACAAGCCAAGCTCTTTGGTCTCCTTTCATAAGGCAGGTTTTCCAGCGGCATGTTCCTCAGATCATAGCCTATAGCCCGTCTCTGGACTTGCCTTCCAGTTGAATTCACCCTTGCTTCAAACATGGGACACCAGAACTGCACACAATATTCCAGGTTGGGCGTCTCACCAGCGCCTTATATAACGGTACTACACCTCCTTATCCTTGCTGGAGAAATTACCTCGCCTGATGCACCCAAAACCGATTTGCTTTTTTGACAGACGGCCATATTCGCAGTTGGCGGCTCATTAGACATCCTGCTATCAACCAATACCCCAAGTCCTTCTCCTCCTCTGTTCTTCCAATCTATGCGTCCCCCAATGTATATCTAAACATCTCCCCTGTGATTATGATCGCCTTAGCGTGCCGATGGACCTTGCACTTCAGTCTCCGCTATTCATGATTTCATCCTCCGCATTACTATACTCCAGTTTACAAGGTGGTCCAGATCTTCCTTGTTCAGTCCTGCGGCCGTTCCATCACGGGGGTTCTCTTATTCCAGTCTCTCTTTTTTTCCCGGGGGGTGCCTTTGTCTTCCTTCATTGGTGGTTTGGCTCAGCAAGTAGCCACCGCGCAAAGATTAAGATGATGCTCCCTCCACGCCATAACACTTTTGTATTATGCCATTCATTTGGGCACCAGCGTCTTTTGTAGCTTCTCTTAAATATATAAACATGTTACGTCGTGCTCGATCACACTCATGTATAATATAGGTGTAAATAAGATTTAACGTTAACCACTGGGTAAAATAATCTCGACCTTTGGTAGGGTGTTACGTTCCGGGCCTTGAGGTAACCTCCTTCCAGTCCTGACAAGTTCACCCTTTCCATTACGATCGCCGCTGGAAGTCTTCCCGCTATTAACCAGTTCCTTATTCCACCTTTACAACTTATATTCATCCCATCTTTTCCAATTTAACTACAGTGGTCCCCATGGCGAACCTGCTGTCAAATGCGCTTACTGTAAATCGATTCCAGTCAGGGGTAAATATAGATCTACCGCATTTCCTTTGTCTAAGTAATTCTGTCACCTTCTCAAAAGGAATCAGGTTGGTTTGCACGAATCTACCTTTAGCAAATCCATGTTGCCAATTCGTCCCATTTACCATTCAACCTCAATGTCCTTAACTACTTTTTCCTTTTAAATTTTTCCAAGACCTTACATCTACAGACGTCAAGCTAACAGGCCTATAGTTCCCGATTACGTTTTTTTCCTTCTTAAAAATAGGACTACGTTTAGCAATTCTCCAGTCGTACGGTACAACCCTGAGTTTACCGATTGATTAAAAATTCTCGCTAACGGGGCTTGCATTTCATGCACCAGTTCCTTTATATCCTTGGATGGAGATTGTCCGGGCCTCCGATTTTGTCCCATTAAGCTGTTCAGTTGGCCTCTATCTCAATGCGGTATATCCACCTCCATATCCTCATTCCTGTTTATCATCCCTCCATCATCCCTAAAACTCCTCGGATAAGTCTTCATAAAGACTGAGGCAAATACTTATGTAGTATTGCGGCCTCCAGGTTTATCATAACCTCCCTTCCATCCTCAGTCTATAGCGGCCCACTTCTTCTTTCTTTGTTTCTTCTTATTTATGTCTTTAGAACCTTTTATTATTGGTTTTAATTCCCTTTGCAAGCGTCCAGTCTAATGGCTTTATAGACTTCCTCACTTTTGTATCCCTACGATGTATCTGACCTCACTAAGGTAGCCTCCCTTGCTAATCCTGCCTCTTCCCTGTTAAGCTTTCTCTTTTCCTATCCCTAATAGCTCCTACTATGAATCATCATAGAGTGTCAATGGAGGGTCCAAAACTTGTGCAGTGTCATTCTGATTGGCACAAGCAAAGTTTTACCACCAAGTAGAGGGAGCAGGTGCCTAAAAGTCTGGCTTCCACCCCCAAAAAGGTTGAGAGATGCATATTGTTTTAGAATGCGTTCAACACTGAATGACAAAAGAAGAGGCCAGGGCAATACCGGTATGGGCAAGTTCTACAGGATGCAGACAGGAATTCATCTTAACAGACAGCTGGGCTTGGGCTAGAGCCTGGGCTCTGAGACCCCAGCAAGGGGAGGAAGAGTCTCAGAGACTGAGCTTCGGCCCTCTCATGAATGTCTACACTGCAATTTTATAGCCCCACAGCCCAAGGTCTGCAAGCCCGAGTCAGCTGACCCAGGCTCTACAGGTTTTTAATTGCAGTGTAGATGTACTCCAAGACACCTGAACACTCCTTTGTCTTCTTATTTGCTTAGCTTAGGGCTATCTACATGCAAAGTTGCACCAGTTGAATTAGAGGTGCAGTTTCAAATCAATTTAATTAAACTGGTGCAAAAGGCTATCCGGACACTCTTAAAACAATATCAACCTGGTTTATAATGAGCTAGATTAAGCCAAATTAGGACTGATCTGCACACACAGTTATACTGGAAATGCTGTCAACTCTTGCAATTTGATCACAAGTGTTGCAATATTTGGTGTATTTCTCAAATCACCAACCCCTGCAGCCAAGTGATTAGGTGAGAATCTTGATTTACACTTTAAAAGGAGGTTTCTAGGCCTTGTTCTTGCAGAGGAAAAACTTGGAAACTTGACCTGAGGGTGCCCTCAAGGCTCATAAACCAGAAAAAACTGAAACAAAAGAACTGAAAATTTATTAAATCTCATAATTTTTTGGCACCTAACTCTTGATTTTCACATGCTTGCCAGCCAGAGCAAGCCAGCTCTAAAATCGATACAAGATCTCTACCCACAGTTTTTGAACTGATCTATGGGTTTAAAACCTGACATAAAACTGATTTAAGACAAAACGGTTTAAGAATGTCCACACTAAGGGGCTGTAACTATATAGGTTCGAAGTTCTTAAATCAAACGTAAGATAATTCAAGCTGGGGGTGTGATTCCCAGCTCAACAACTTATACTCTCACTAGCTCTGATTGAGCTAATATGCTAAAAATAGAATGTAGCCATGGCAACAGGAGTGGCTGAAAGGTAGACAAGACCTACATTTTAATATAAAAACCAGCAGAATTCTTATTTTTTTAAAACCCCTACCTCAGAGACCTTTTTACATCACAGTGAAGCAAACAATGCACAAGGCCAAGTTTCTTTTTCCTTTGCAGGTCATCTTTAGAGAACCCCAAGGGTGCTGGAACAATATGTACAGTGGGGGTGCTGTAAATCCTGTATATGATGGAAACCAATTCAAGCCAGGGGGTAAAGCAGCACCACCAGCATCCTTAGTTCCAGCACCTATGGAGAATCCCACCTAAACCACTGGGAAAAAAAAACAACAACAATAAATGTTATATTATTTAACTAGGGATCAACATCCAGCCCTCTGAAAAATCACCAACAACTCTCTTAGGTTACCTGTCTTCAGCAACTACTAGATCCACATTTACTCATCTAGAAGATAGACTTCAAGGGAACTGCACCGATTAAAACCATCTGAAAATCTGGCCTTGCAACAATAAAATAGTCTTCCGGAAGGTCTTGTGATCCTTTGCTTGTTAACTCAGCAAACATACATATCTCCGAAGCATCCCCTGCTCATTCTGTTCTGGGCTGGGCATCAGTGTTTATCTATAAATTGCTCCCTTCCCTGATTCAAGGAGCACTGCTATAGTCAATGGTACAAAGATGCTCCCTTTAAAGTGACTCCTGCTGATTGAGGAACATGCATGGTAAAGGCAACCAATCCAGATCAATCAAAACTACTAATCAAGGTGAAATTCAACTCAGAAAGAAGGTGGAAAATTATTAATATTGGGCGATGATATAACAGAAATGTGTTGTAAATGCTGCCTTGCTTACCCAAATCAGACTTTCTGAGGTAGTTTCCTACACACGCCTATATGCAGAAACTTGAAGATTCTTATATAAAAAGAGCTATTACAGCCGTCTTTCCTGGGTGTGCACTCATTAGATCTCACAACTGAGAAGAGTTGGACCTGTTCAGTGTTTGGATGGGAGACCTCCAAGAGAAAAAAAAAAGAAACTCAAGGATTTTTTTATGGTGCCAGTCACCATAATTAGAAATTATTAACACAATTAGAAACATAATTAAAAATTAACACAATTAGAAACTATTAACAGTAGCCACTAGAGTCAGTGAATATTTGACACCTGCCATCGGACAGAGGACTGAAAACCTTTTGTGGTCCTAACCCATCCCATCTCTCTCTAGATGCTCATTGGGCTTCCATCACCATATTATCTGATCAACCCTCAAGCTTTAATTCATTTTCCTCTCGTATGAGGCAGGAAAGTATTATTGTCCTCATTTTGAAAAATAGGAAAACTGATGCAGAGAAAGATTAAGTGACTTTCCCAGGGTCACACAGGAAGTCTCAGAGTTAGGAATAGACCTAGATCTACCAAGTCCTACTCTAGTGTTTTAGCCGTCAGACTATCATTCCTTCTGAGAACTTACCATAGGATGGGATCCACTAAATATGGTGCAATCTTTTACCAGACCTGCTATGTATCACACCATTATTACAGTATCTAAGTACTGTGATGCAGGAAACACTAGTTAGCATTGTCTGTTCTATACGCAACACTCTTCTGAGTAAAACCAGAACCAACCTTGTTAGCTCATTTCTAGGGACAATGTGCTGGTGAAGGTGTCATGTTAAAATGGAAATCCTGGACATTGATGGATATTAATATCCTGTGATACTATATATCTGGCCCATTCTCCGAGAATTTTATAGCCTTCAATTGCCTGGCTAAGGTATTTCATCACTTCCTGGCTCTAACGTGTTGTGTAGCATAGGTACTACCATTATAAATGCTGGCCACATTCCACTCCAGAGGTGGCTATATTTTAGTGGCATGTAACATGCAGAGATCACCCATTTGAATTAAGGGTCTTTATGCCGATAAAACTCACTCATATGAGCAGTCTCACTCACTTTGATGGGATCACTTTGGTGAGTGACAGCTAGTCTCATCAGTATGGGTTGCAGTTTGTAATTCGGTTAGGTGCTTTAAGGTTTGTGAAGAGTGAAATATGAATCAAGGAATAATAAACCAAATAAATAAAAATCATCATATTCTCTTTTGTCTCCTATTATCAAATCTAGACGAACCCCATAAAGCCTGGGGCTCTCAGCCTTCAGCTCCAGATTACAAGCACGTCAATATTAACCTGTCTGGATGAGACAGTGAGCAGGTAGCAGCTACCAAATATTTGCATAGTGTCACAGGTAATACAGGAGGATGCTAGAAACTTGTGAACATTTGTATATAGCAGCAGCTGCTGCCATGTTTCCATCCGTTCAGTGGCCTCCGTGGGGACATCATGACCTCAGACTTGCCATGAAGCTAGTTATACCAACTCTGTCATATAGGAGTGATACATGGGTGCTGAGGAAGGCTGAAGAACTCTGGATTAAAAAATTTTATTCTCCTTATTTCTGTCAGCTGATCCATATAAAGTGGCAGGATCAGGTCAGAAATGAGGATATTCTAAAGTCAATTCAGCATTCTTCAGCACTGATTCAGTTTTGGCAGCTTTCTGGGTGTGGATTTATTATTAGAATGCCAGACCAACGAATCCCAACGTGTGCATACCAAGGAATGCTGTTACATGATTGGTGATCACTTCGGCAACAAAAGCTTCAGTGGCATAACAAGATTGCCAGTGATGGACATAAACTGAATATACAATCAAACTACTTTAAGCACCTTGCCAGAGGTCAATCTGCATGGCACTCGATTTGCTAGGAGGCCATGTCACTTTTAGGGTACATCTAGACTACCCGCCGTATCGGCGGGTAGCGATCGATTTCTCAGGGATCGATACATCGTGTCTCAACTAGACGCAATATATCAACCCCCAAACACGCTCCCGTTGACTCCACCAGTACAAACGGCGGTAGCGGAGACGACAGGGGGAGCCACGGACATTGATCCCCCGCCGTGAGGACGAGAGGTAAATTGATCTAAGATACTTCGACTTCAGCTACGCTATTCACGTAGCTGAAGTTGCGTATCTTAGATCGATCCCCCCCAGTGCAGACCAGCCCTGAGATTTTTCCATGGTGGTGATGATCTTTTCTTTTTAACTACACCTTCCTAGTCTCATCAGCTTGCCCACATTCTAACTTACTAATGCTTTATATACAACCCAAGTATCTTTTGCCAGTTTATACTCAGTCTCCATAACTCCCAAGAGCTTGTTTGATTTCCTTTCTTCTGCCACAATGTTGAAGATTTTAATGTATCAGACATAATAGCCGAGACACTAGAACCATTGGCAAAATAATTAGAAACAATTGCTTTACATAACCTATGCCAAGTTTCAATAGTATTAACAAGAAGTTCAAAAAAATGAAATAAGATTTTCAGTGGGATAACAATACTGCCAGGTTTTCTGGTCATAAATTCTGACCCCTCATTCTCACTTCCTTCCATTTTGGGCTTGAAATGAGTTGACTGCTCACCACTCCCACGGGAATCCATGGAGCTCATCACATGTCAGAATCAATCCATTTATGGGAGTTTTGTACAAGCCGTGAAAGTGACCAGAAAGTCAGATAAAGATGACTTGTTGCAAGCACAGTGTGAGATTCACGGCTCCTATCCATTAAATAGGTTCTTATTAATATGGGTAAATGTACAATGACAATGAGACATTTGTACCACCTATGACAAGAGTAATGAATGATACATGTGGGTGGATCATCTAATAACATCTATGAAATTAAAAGCACAGCCAATGCATATCAGATGTGCACATTGTGCATGTTAAATAATTATTTAAGCAGAGGGATTGCTCTACTGCCATTTAATGGAGTTTCAAAAGGTACTAAATCATGATTAAGGCATGCTGGCAATCTCGTACTCATCTTTACAAGTTATTCTTAGGTTTTGTCTACAACAAATAGCGTATGTATGCTCACAGCATTTTATCAGTCTCAGTTCACACAGTTAAGCACATAAAGCCATTTACCCAATAGCCCACTGTAGCACCAGCCACAACACAAACGAAATCAACAATTGCAAATAATAGAACAAGCTGATGTTAAAGAGTATTAAATGATTCTGAAATTAGAGATAATGGCCTTGAAAAGCAAACGCTAGTAAGAAGAATGTTGGAAGCTGGGCTGCTCTGTTAAAGTTTCCTGTAGTTATATTATCCAAGGTCGACAAATGAAACTGATTATGCTTATCTCTTTATATGAGATTTATCTGAGATCGGCTGTGCGTACACAAATACGTCTTCACAGCAACTGGCTAAAGTGAAAAACTATGTTCAGATAATACAATACTACATTTATTACACAAGAGTAAAACATTTCAGATAAAGTGGTAACAAATCTCTTACAAATCAGAGAATACTTAAAACCAGATGCTACTAAATCTAGACTGGACAAGATTTAATACCACAAAACAGAGTCAGATCTTTAAATGGTATAAATCAGCCAAATTCCAATGACTGCAGTGGAGTTAGGTCAATTTACATCAGTTGATAACCTGGCCCCCTAGATTCAACCTCTTCATATAAAAATATATTATTTTCCTTTGCTCTTGAAAGAAATCAGGTAGAAAGTCAGCAAACTGAGCAAAGTGACAGAGATGAGCTAATGACTGTGTAATGAATGGGTAAATGCCACTTTGGTCTCTGACAAATTAGCACGTTACATTTGTCATTAGCATCTCTGAGCCTATGGACATCAGGAAAGTCAGCTAATCACTATAATGACATATTTATGATATATGCAAATATTAGATTAATGTATCAAGTTTAATATTAGTACATGGTGTTACCATGATGATGCAGAGGGAAGAATCTGGTCCTATATTTATACAGTAATGTTAATCCATTGTACAGTACATTTCAGCTATTAAAACTCCAGCTCAGAAAGTGAAAAAGGTGTTTGAAGCCTAAAGGCTCAAACGTGGCTCCCAAAAGTTTGAGTCACACTAGGGTCCTGAGAATCTTCTCCTTCAATAAAAGCCAAACAAGTGGGCGCTGGAAGAGGTTTGCCCCTTCCCTCCCACTCCTACCAGAAAATGCTTCAAGGACCACCCCAAATCTGGCTGGTCCCAGGGGATCCCTGGGAAGCCAGAGCAAAGATTCACCTTAGGCTCATAGACTTTAAGGCCAGAAGGGACCATCATGATCTAGTCTGACCTCCTGCACACTGCAGGCCATAGAACCTCACCCACTCACTCCTGTAACAGACACCTAAGCTCTGGCTGAGTTACTGAAGTCCTCAAATCATGATTTAAAGACATCAAGTTACAGACAATCCATCATTTACACTAGTTTAAACATGCAAATGATCCATGGCCCATGCTGCAGAAGAAGGTGAAACCCCCCCAGGGTCTCCGTCAATCTGACCTGGGGGAAAATTCCTTCTCAATCCCAAAAATGGTGATCAGTTAGGGCTTGGCTACATTGGCACTTTACAGTGCTGCAACTTTCGCGCTCAGGGGTGTGAAAAAATACCCCCCTGAGCGCTGCAAGATGCACTGCTGTAAAGTGTCAGTGTAATCAGGGCGGCAGCGCTGGGAGTGCGGCTCCCAGCGCTGCACTCTACTCCCGTAAGGGATGTGGTTTACCAGCAGCGCTGGGAGAGCTCTCTCCCAGCCCTGCGGCTCTGACTACACTCACACTTCAAAGCGATGCCGTGGCAGCGCTCCCACAGCGCTGCCGGGGCAGTGCTTTGAAATTTCTAATATAACCAAGCCCTTAGACCCTGAGCATGTCTGGGCAAAACTCAACAGGCAGATACCCGAGAAAGAATTCTCTGTCATAACTCCGAGCCCTCTCCATCTAGTGTTCAGTCTCCAACCATTGGTGATGGGCCTCATGTCACTGTAGGCAGTCTAATCATATCATCCCCTCCATAAATTTATGAAGCTCAGTCTTGAAGCCAGTTAGGTGTTTTGCCCCCACTGCTCCCCTTGGAAAGCTGTTCCAGAACTTCACTCCTCTGATGCTAAGAAACTGTCATCTACTTTCAAACCGAAACTTGTGATGCCCAGTTTATATCTATTTGTTTTTCTGTCAACACTCGGACTTAATTTAAATAACTCCTGGTATTTATCCCTCTCATGTATTTATAGAGAGCAATCATATCGCCCATCAGCCTTTGTTTGATTGGGCTAAACAAGCCAAGCTCTTTGAGTCTCCTCTCATAAGGTAGGTTTTCCATTCCTAGGATCATCCTAGTAGCCCTTCTCTGCACCTGTTCCAGTATGAATTCATCTTTCTTAAACATGGGAGACCAGAACTGCACATAGGATTCCAGATGAGGTCTCACCAGTGCCTTATATAAACTTTCTAATCTGCTGGGGGGAGCTCCTCCCAGCTGTGCCCAGGTCCCACCCACACTCCACCCCTTCCCTTGAAGCCCCACTTTGCCCCACTCTTCCCACCCCTGCTCTGCCCCCCCCACCCCACCCCACCTCTTCTCCGCCTCTTCCCACCCTGCCTCTTCCTCACCCAGTTCCACCCCCTCCTCAAAGCGCACTGTGCCCTTGCTCCTCCCCAGTGCCTCCACATGCCGCGAAACAGCTGATCCGTGGCAGGCAGTAGGCGCTGAGAGGGAGGGGGGAGGCACTGATCGGCGGGGCCTGCCAATGAGCAGAAGGCACTGGGGGGAGGGAGAGCCATTGATAGGGGAGCTGCTGGTGGGTTCTAAGCACCCACCATTTTTTTCCCATGGGTGCTCCATGGAGTCGGTGCCTAGAGTATTAACACTTCCTTGTCTCTACTGGAAATACCTCATCTGATACAACCTAAGATTACGTTAGGTTTTTCCACGGTCCCATGACATTGGTGGTTCATAATCATCCTGTGATCAACCAATACACCCAGATCTTTCTCCTCTTCTGTTGCTTCTAACTGACACATTCTCAGTTTATAGCAAAAATTCTTGTTGTTAGTCCCTATGTGCATGACCTTGCACTTTGCACTGATAAATTTCAGCCCATTTCTATTACTCCAGTGTTCAAAGTCATTCCAATCTTCTTGTATGATATTTCAGTCCTCCTCTGTATTGGCAATACCTCCCAATTTTGCAAATTTTATTAGCACACTCCCACTTTTTGTGACAAGATCATTAATAAAAATGTGAATAAGATTGATCCCACGACTGAGCCCTCCGGAACTCCCCTAGTAACTTCCCTCCAGCCTGACAGTTCACCTTTCAGTATGACCTATTGTAGTCTCCCTTTTAACCAGGTCCTTATCCACCTTCAAGTCTCATATTAATCCCCATCTTCTCCAATTTAACTAATGATTTCCCATTAGTGGCACAGCCAGATTCTATCATCAGGGGGAGCAACCACATAAAAAAAGGCGCTACCTGACATATCAAATTACACCTCTACATAGATATAACGCAACCCGATATAACACATATTCGGATATAATGGGACAAAGCAGTGCTCCGAGGGGGCTGCGCACGCATCCGGTGGGACAGCCCCTCACATCTCTCCTGAGGGGGCTGCTCTGCAATCTGTGGCCCCTGGAAGCAGGCAGCACACAGGAGCGGGGGGCACAATTCCCCGCATAAGAGAGACAATTGGACAGAGGTGGTCAGGGTCTGTTGGAGGTTCACATGAGGGAAACGTGGTGAGGGGCTGCACCAGGAGATTCTCCAATGCAGCACCTAGCCACGCTGGCTCTGTGCATCATGAAGAACTCGGGGAAAGGAGGCAGCAAGACAGAGAGGCTGAGGAGGAGTGCCCTTCCCCTCCCAGCTGGGTCTGTGAGTCCCTGATCTCACAGTCTCAGTGCTGCAGGCACCCAGCCCCCAGGTACTGGGCAGCAGTGCAAGCTAGAGAGGCTGATACAGAGAAGTCAGGACCAGTCAGAGCACTTTCCATGTCATCATGAAAACTCACTCCTGGAAAGCTGGGTGAGGTAATATGGGGTGGGGGGGTGATATATAGCAAGATGGGTGAGGTAATAAATTTTATTGAACCAGCTTCTGTTGGTGAAAGAGACAAGCTTTTGAGCTTTCACAGAACTCTTCTTCAGGAAGAAGAAAGAACTCCATGAAAGCTCCAAAGCTTGTCTCTCTCTCTCTCTCTCTCTCACCAACAAAAGTTGCTCCAATAAAAGATATTACTTCACCCACCTTGTGGCTCTAATTTCCTGGGAACAACAGGGCTACACCAGCTTAGCACACAGAAATGCGAGATTCACATGAACAGCACAGAGTGACCACCATCACACCAAGACACTATTTTCACGATTCATCTTAGCGTAATGTCATCACCACACCAAGGAAGTAGTGCTATCAGCACAATGAGATAAATATAGCCACATATGCATGCCAAAAATTCACAGTACAAGCACACTGGGATCCACACAGCAGGATAGTAGTGTCATTTTAGCTTTCAGTCTCTGAGTCCATCCCCACTAAACTAAGTCCAAAGTTTCAGCTAAACACAAGGGTACCTGCAAATAGTTGTACTAACAGCAGGATCTACACTGGCACAATAGGAGGAGTTGCATGTCAGGGCACTAATTCCCAATCCCAGTGCCAGGCAATATGGGATCCAGGCACCAGGTCCTTAGAACCAGAATTTGTACTCACAGGAGAGCGAGATGAAATTAGAGAAGTTACAGAAGGCAACTCCCAAGAAACAAGGCATTGATCAGATGGCTGGGTGGATGTTAAACAACCATCACCAGCCATTGTGTGCAGCAAGTGAATGACAATTAGTAACTTAATGACCACCATCACCAGAGAATTACTCAACCGTGAGACTCAGCAACGCCTCCCCCTCCTCCCAACATGATCACAAGCCCTTCCCTTAGGAGACAATTCAGGTTTCCCCTGATAGGAGAGTGAAAATCAAGCTACCTCTCCCTACCCATCCACATGGTGCCTGGACTTGTGTTTGCCAGAGCACATGGACTAAACTAAACACATACTACAACAGCAGATAGTTCATTCCAGTCTTCCCTTGGGAGACAATTCCATCCACACTCCCAAGGCAGAGATTGTACTGCTATGAAGATTTCCCCTGATAGTCTTCAGTTTTCCTCTCTTATTCCCCCACCTCTATCCCTTCCCCACTGCCTCTTCCCTTCCACCCCTCACCCCCTAAGAGGCCGTCACTCAGATGCCAGGGAGGGGGAACCAAGCACACTACACGGCCACTGTCTCAGAGAAGCGGGCGTTTCTGCCTGGGCAGGGAGGGCAAGCAGGGACACCACACCCCACAGGAGACCAGGAGATACGCCTCCCCGCCCTCCATGCTCTATCCAATGCAGCACACTAGGGGAAGCCAGCAAAGCCTGCCTGCAGGAGCCCAGCTTGCTGGAGCTCAGTTCTTCCCTTCCCCTCCCTGCAACGCAGTCAGCTATCTCCCTCCTGCTGGGAGACACAGCTGACTGGCGGGGGCGGGGTATGCAGCAAGCTGGGGGAAGCCGGGCAGGCCAAGCTTCAGAGCAGAGCGTGGGCCCTGCCCTGGCACCATAGTAACGCCACCTGAGGTGTGGCTTTTTTGAAAATGTGCTAAAGGGAAGCAGCTGCTTCCCCTGCACCCCACTAGCTACGCAATTGTTTCCCATATGGCACTGTATCATATGCCTTGCTGAAATCTAATACTGCATTTCTTTTGTCTAAAAAATCAGTTAACTTCTCAAAGAAAAATATCGGGTTGGTCTGACACAATCTACCTTTTGTAAAACCATGTTGTATTTTATCCCAATTACTGTTTACTGCTCTGTCTTTAACTACTTCCTCTATCAAAATTTGTTTTGAGACCTTACATACAATTGAGGTTAAACTAACTGGCCTGTAGTTTCATGGATCATTTCCCACCCCCTTCTTAAAAATAGGCACTATATTAGCAATCCACCAGTCATAGGGTCTGATCCCCAAGTTTACAGATTAATTACAAATCCTTGCTATTGGGCTCACAATTTCTTATGCTGGTTCCTTTAATATTCTTGGATGGTGATTATCCAGGCCATCTGATTTAGTCCCATTAAGCAGTCTGAGTTTGACTTCCACCTCCATATTTTCATTTCTATTAGCCACCCTGCTACTACCCCTAAGATCATCATTACCCTTATTAAAACCTGAGAAAGTATTTGTTTAGATGTTAGGCCCTGCCTAGACTATCTTTTATCTCAACCCCATCCTTAATGTTTAGCACTCCCACTTCTTCTTTCCTTGTTTTCTTTTTATTTATATGGCTATAGAACTTCTTACTATTAGTTTTAATTTCCCTTGCAAGGTCCATCTCTGTTTGGCTTTTGGCACTTCTCACTTTTTCCCTACACTTTCTGACCTCCAAGAGGTAGCTTTCCTTGCTGATCTATCCATCTTCCATTCATTGTAGGCTTTCTACTTTATCTTAATCACCTATTTGAGATGCTTGCTCATCTAGCTTGGTCTGCAAACTTTACCTATGAATTTTTACCCCTTGCTTAGGATGCAGGCTTCAGAAAATTTCTTCAACTTTGACTTAAAATAATTCCAGGTTTCCTTCATGTTCAGATCCTTGATTTCTTCAGTCCAATCCCCTAATTTCCTTAAATTTTTAAAGTTCGCCCTTTTGAAATCAAGGACCCCAGTTGCAGATCTATTTTTGTTTATCTTTCCATTTAGTTTAGACTGAACGAGCTCATGATTACTCCAACCAAAGTTATCCCATACAACCAGTACTTCTATGAGGTTCTTGCTGCTCATCAATAGCAAACCTAAAATGGCATCATCTCTTATAGATTTGGCAACTATTTGGTCAAGAAATCTGTCAGCTATCACATCCAGGAAAATCTAGGCCAGGGGTAGGCAACCTATGGCACGGCTGCCGAAGGCGGCACTCAAGCTGATTTTCAGTGGCACTCACACTAACCGGGTCCTGGCCACCGGTCTGCAGGGCTCTGCATTTTAATTTAATTTTAAATGAAGCTTCTTAAGCATTTTAAAAACCTTATTTACTTTACATACAACAATAGTCGAGTTATATATTAAAGACTTATAGAAAGAGACCTTCTAAAAATGTTAAAATGAATGACTGGCACGCAAAACTTTAAATCAGAGTGAATAAATGAAGACTCGGCACAGCACTTCAGAAAGGTTGTCGACCCCTGATCTAGGCCCTTCAATTATTAGTAGCATTTGTTTTCCAATCTATATTTGGGAAGTTAACATGTCCCATAATCACATGATTCCCAGTAGTGTTTATTTCATTAAAATAATTTAAAAAATCTTTAATGCTGTGGGGGGTGCTGTTCTGATCTGTGAACCCAGGAGCAGGTAAGCAGGGTTTTCTCTAGTGCCGGACACGGGATTATTTTGTAGCTCAGTAGAACAAATATGGAGCCATTTTACTGGAGAGCTCTCCTAGAAATCAGTGCTCGTCTGTCCATTAGTCCACTCCCTTGCAAACAATGGGGACTGGAAGCAATACTTAAATTAGACTATCACAAAAGTTTGGAATTCTTTACCAATACATAATGCTTCTAATAATGGCCATCCACAATGCTTCTCATAATGGCCATGATTTGTCAAGGCCTCTATATCCTTCAGTTAAAGGAGACCTATTGGCTTATTATGTTTGAACATTGAATGCCCAGCGCTCTTTTAAAGAATATACTTACTCTTATTTCCTCACTCAGTGAAGGCAAATGACTTCATCTTCAGTCCCCATTATAAATGTGTGATGGGGCATATTCAGGCTTTGCAGCTGGGGACTCTGTGCTCCTATTACAGTCCCCCTGCAAGAAGCAGCAAGCTGAGAGGGAAAGAGCAGCAAAGGTAGGTCCTCCAAGCTCATGTAAAGACCACCCTCCAGAGCAGCCATTTTGGAGACTAAAGAGGCCTGGTCCTCCAAGGGCTAGAGTGGCTAGCAACAGCCAATCAGGGCCCTGATGGCACAGATAAAAAGAGATGTCCTGGCTGGACTCAGAGGGGTGCTGTTCTCTGGCTAGTGGGGCCTGGCAACCAGGCAGAAGTATGGCAGGCTGATGTTACATTGCAAGAACTGCTGAGAGAAGAACCTGAGTATGTTGTCGCTGAGGCAGGGTTGGAGATACAAGGGCCCAGTAGAAAGAGGCCCAGGGAAATAGCAATGATGGATTGAGGTGAGTGATATGTGGCTGCTGGACAGAGGGTCCCTGAGTTGGAACCTGAAGTAGTGGGTGGGCCTGGGTTCCCCTACCAGGCACAGGTAAAGTGGCATAAACCCCAGGAAGAGGGTAGGGCTCATTTGGGAGCTGAACAAAGGGGCTGGATTTAAAGGGTCCAGAGGAGAGGAGGATGATCAGGAACAGTCAACATGGATTTATGCCTGACCAACCTGACTGCCTTCTGTGATGAGATAACTGGCTCTGTGGATATGGGGAAGGCGGTGGACATGATATAACTTGACTCTAGCAAAACTTTTGATATGGTCTCCCACAGTATTCTTGCCAGCACGTTAAAGAAGTACAGATTGGAAGAATGGACTATATGGTGGATAGAAAGCTGGCTAGATCATTGGGCTCAATGGGTAGTGATCAATGGCTCAATGTCTATTTGGCAGCCAGTATCAAGTGGAGTGCCCCAGAGGTTGGTCCTGGGGCCAGTTTTGTTCAACATTTTTATTAATGATCTGGATGATGGGATGGATTGCACCCTCAGCAAGTTCACGGATGACACTAAGCTGCGGGGAGAGGTAGATATGCTGGAGGGTAGGGATAAGATCCAGAGTGACCTAGACAAATTAGAGGAATGAGCCAAAAGAAATCTGAAGTTCAACAAGGCCAAGTGCAGAGACCTGCATTTAGGACAGAAGAATCTCATGCACTGCTACAGGCTGGGGACTGACTGGCTAAGCAGCAGTTCTGCAGAAAAGCACCCGAGGATTACAGTGGAAGAGAAGCTGGATATGAGTCAACAGTGCGCCCTTGTTGCCAAGAAGGCTAA
>NC_133771.1:31208689-31288047 GCF_003597395.2 Chelonoidis abingdonii | reverse complement strand
ATGGTTTATTTCCCTTTGTTGTGAGATTCAGAGCCTCTGAGTCTTGGGGGTTCCCCAGGGAAAGTTTTGGGGAGACCAGAGTGAGCCAAGACACTGGAAATTCTTGGCTGGTGGCAGCGAGATCAAATCTAAGCTGGTAATTAAGCTTAGAGGGGTTCATGCTAGCTGCTCAGGTTATGAACGCTGAGATTCAAATCTGAGTGGGAAAGCTATGATACCATCCTTAGAGGTTTTTAAGACCAGGCTTGACAAAGCTCTGGCTGGGATGATTTAGTTGGTGTTAGTCCTGCTTTGAGCAGGGAGTTGGACAAGATGACCTCCTGAGGTCACTTCCAACCCTAATCTTCTATAATTCTATGTGATAATAGTAAAGACTCAGGGAAGAATCTTTCTTTCTTCTATCATTTACCAAAGAACTTTATTACAAAAAAGAGAGCAGAATTATCCAGGGGTGCAGGAACAATTTGTATAGTGCGGGTGCTGAGAGCCATTGAACCAAACTTTAAACCCTGTATATGATGGAAACCACTTCAAGTCAGGGGGTGCTGCAGCACCCTGAGTTTCAGCACCTATGGAATTAGCCCTAACACTATTATTCTGTCTCTCTGTGCTTCACTGTAGAACTTCTTCCTAGAAACATACCCATATTCCTCGTTCTACAAATTTAAAGAAACAATACACATTCTTCCATCTATGATGAAATCTAAATGGAAGGGGAAAAACCTCAGCATCAAGTTAAAAAGTTGCAGTTTACACTAAAGAAAAAATGGCCTGGTGTTGGTACAATTTTTAAATTTTATAAAATTGTATGTTAGCTAATCTTTTGAGATCTGCTTTTTCATTCCAAGAATGTGTGTGAAAAGTGTTAGACAACTTAATAATAATCATCTCACAATCCAGCTGCAACAAAAGCTGTTTCAAGAATCTTAAGTAGTCCTTTAAGCAAACCCCAGGAGGCTGAAATCTAATCTTCTTACTTCACTAGTTCTGTGAGCTGCAACAGAAATACACCCCAATAAGCTGATAGTACGTCACACTGCCATGTTGCAACCATGATGCAATGGCCCAGACCCCAAACCAAACATTTAGATACAATTCCTCTCCAAGAGAACAAGCTAGGGATTTATTATTAGGCTGACTTATTTATAGAGCTAGGCAGGAAATGACTGTCCTATTCAGCAAAAATGTTCAGGATTTCAAAAATTCTCTGAATCACAAAAACCTGGGACTTGAACCCAGGTCTGTTGTATCCCAACTGAGAACCTTGCTACTGGGTTACTCATGGTGCACGTATTTCATTCTTATATGAAGATGAACAAGTTGAACAGCAGAGCTTGACAGAGCTACACTCTAAGCGCTTACTCCCTAAGGCACACACTTGCAATGCAGAAGACCCAGATTCAAGTCCTTTCTTTCTCCCTCTCCTGGACATGAGAAACCTTTGCCAACAAAAGTTTTGGTACTTTCCCCATGAGAAGTTTTGGTTTTGACAAATCAACTTTTTCAGCCAAAAACTCTCACCCAGCTCTATTTGAACATATTATGCCAATATTCTGCTCAATTTCCCAGTAGTTGCAGGAACACTGTAAAAGGCAGTACAAGGAGAATTAGCTTTATTCCAGCTAGGTTTTGTTTCGTAAGCACAATCTTTCACCTCCCAGTGTTCCTCTGCTAGGCTTACTCCATAGGTGCAATATTAAAATCTTCTTGCTACTTGTTTCAGAGGCTGTGATCAGTGAAGCAGCATTTGGGGATATTTTCACATGAAGATGTACAGGGAGACTTTGGCAAGCCAGTAAAGTGCCTGAAACCACTATGGCTTATTGTTAAAGGCAGCCTAGTCAGCAAGCTGTAAATTGGCCATTCAGCAGTCTCAGCTTGACCAAGGCAGGAGCATGGGGGAGTTTTGGGTGCCTCAGAAAGGGCAGCTTGACCCCCATGTCCTTCCTGATAAGAATTGTGTTGAAGTTGCTGATACATGCATTTTAGAAGAGCAGGATGTACCCCAGGAATGTCTATTGGGGTCTCAAGGTTGCAAACTCCGGAAAAACCCACACCTGGTTAATCAATAATCAGAAGGAGCTTCTTGCTTGCCCATTGGAACTGCTTCCTTAACAAGTTTTCTTTAACGGACATGTTGTTCTATTACTAATGTATAAATATGGGGGAAAAGCTTGAGATAGTTGGATTCGTTTGGGGACTCTTTTTGGACTCTCCCTCTGGATACATCTTACAGTCCCTATCAGCAGACGGAAGATTTGGCCACTGGAAGCCTGCCACTGTGTCACTCGAGAGCCACACTTAGCTTTGGTAATTATCAAGGGTTGGGGGTGTTTTATTAACCTGTTGCGGATGTGTGTAAGTGCTTGAGACTAGGTAAAGTTTAGCTTTAAGTGAAAGCACTCTCGTGTTGTCCTGTTTGTGCCAGCCATCTATCGGGCAGATGGTCATGTCTCCCCTGACACCTCCTCTCACAGAGTAGAAGTTACCTAAGAGCTTTGGGTTGAAATGACCCCGGGTAACAAAGGGTGCTGTGAATGAGTTCCATTGTATTCCACTGTATTGCCACCTACAGGGAAAGGCCTTGTCCAATAGGGAAAGATAAATCAAGATTTTGCAGAGCATGGGCAGCATGAATAGCCTTGGAGTAGCTGCTGGCAATCACTATAGGAACAGAATTTATATCTGTGGAATTGCACTGAAGTGGTTTACTTGTAGTTCAAAGTCAGGATGTTATTAATGTTTTATATGTGGTGAACACTGTGGTAGACTTGGCACACGTGTAGTTGGCTCGTAACATGCAATGAAGCAGGCATAGAGTGCATCTTCTGGTTTCTGAACTTGTATAGTCAGTCTGCGTCTGGAGTTTTACTGTGCCTGGAGGTAGGTTGTCCAGGCTTGGGAGTCTGTGGTCAAACAGTCTCCAGAGGAAGTGAATATTCATGCTTGTAGGGCTGATTAGCTGGATCTGGGTGTTAAAGGTGCAGTTATGCTAGCTTGGCAAGATAAGAGACAAGCACTGCATGACTGGTAAAATACAGGATAGCGGAAACCACAGCCTCTTTCTGCAGGAGCTTGTCAGGAATCTTTTTGGATAGGACTTTATTTACAGGAATATGTGCACATTCACAGATGTTTTCTACTCTTCCTATATTTTGTCATTGTTAATGTTTCTTGTTATGTTTATGCCAATTACCTTAGCACTTGATTAATCTTTGACTGTAAATACAGTTCTCAATTTTGTTAATCTTTTCTCCCCTTTAGGTTGTTCGTTGTTCAGGGCAGGGCCTTTCCCTTTGGAAAGTGTCTGCTGGTTACACATTTTGGATGCTACTGCAGTCTAAATAATAAATCCAAGACAAAAAACAGCACTGAAAGAACATTATTAAAGGCGCAAAGTGAAGACCTGCTAGAAATAAGGTTGCCTACATGTCACTTAACAACACTCAGTTAATGGACTGCTTCAATTTCAACCATGGAAAGTTTGAGTGTTAGACACGTTATGAAACTGCTTAATCTGTGACTCTATCTATCCCATTAGGAACTTGCAACATCATCACATGTCCATGGGACCAGCAGTCTCAATTATTGTATTGTAATTCCTTTCTCACAGGGCTTTGAGCAAGTCAGTTCCATAACTTGCATTCTTCAGACAGGCTGCCAGTTTCTTCCCTAGCCCCATCTATCCTATTTTTATCCCTGCAACATCCAGAGGTTCTTCTCTCATAGAATCAGAAGGTTAGGAGGGACCGCCAGGGTCTAGTCTAACCCCCTCCCAAGATGCAGGATTTGTTGTCTCAAAGCCATCCAAGACAGTTGGCTATCAAATCTCCTTTTGAAAACCTCCAGTGAAGGAGCTTCCAGAACCTCTCAAGGCAGTCTGTTCCATTGTCCTATTGCTCCTACAACTAGGAAGTTTTTCCTGAGATTTTATCCAAGTCTACTGTGTTGTAGTTTGAACCCATTGCCTCTCGCCTGGCCCTCTGTGGTGAAAGAGAACTTTTCTCTGTCTTTTTTATGGCAGCCTTTCAAGTATTTGAAGACTGCTATCATATACCCCCTTAATCTCCTCTTTTCCAAACTACACGTACCCAGTTCCTTCAGCCTTTGCTCAGATGGCTTGTGTTCCATCCTTCTGTTCATCTTTGTCAGTTGCCTGTGGATCCTTTCCAGTTTCTCTACATGTTTTCTATACATTGGTGACCAAAATAGGACACACTACTCCAGTGAGGACTAACCAGTGCCGAATAGAGCAGTAATATCACCTCCCATGACTTGTATGCTATGCTGTATTAATGCAGCCTACAGTTGTATTTACATTTTTTTAATTTTTTTTTTTTTTTTGGCAACAGCATAGCATGGTTGTCTTATGTTGAGGTTGTGATCCACCACAACTCCCAGATTCCTCTTAGCAGCGCTGCTCTTGTTTACTGACTACAGAATAGGAGTGTGGAATGTGAGAAAAGCAGACATCTTCAGTCTTGAGTGTTTCTTTCCCCTTCCCAGTGCTGGAGGCTATAGGAGGGATAGCTCTAGGTTCCTGGAAAGTGGTTCTTCTCCCTCTCATCTGTGGCCAGAGGGCAAAGACAATGAGAGAGTTTCTTCCCAACAGTGACTGAATCACATCTAGCACTGTAGGCCTGATCTTCTCGCTTCCTCTGCCTGTTCTGAGCTTAGATTGGGCAGATCAAAGCTCCTGCTATATACAAGTCCTAAAGCCCAGTATCACTGGAAGGGCTCTTCTAAATGACTGAACAAAAGGTGCTGGCCTCTTTTGAGCTCCCTGGAACACTGCTGCTTTGTCCATGAAACAGACTAAAGCATCTCTGCAAAATATGGTACAGCCCCAAAGGAACAGCCCTCTGGGCAACAGCATTTCTCCCGCAGGCCACACAGGCTATCACACATCCATCCAAAATAAGTGTTCCTAAAACACTTTAAAGGGTCACCATAAAGTCAACATTTAGTGAATTTCCAAGAGGGAACTGAAAACCATTACAGGGCTAATCCTGCCCTGTAGCCCTCTGCTATTTTTCCGTATTGCAAGCCCACTAGACTTTTTAAAAACAAAACAAATCAAAAAACCCACCCAGCCTGCTTTTCTCTCCTCTGTTGCTGTATGAAAGACCCCCACAACCAACCAGGGAAATGGAACCTATCTCCAAGGGAAACAGTGACACTGACTATACACAGTGCTGTTAAGTGCACAGAGCAAACCAGCGGAAAAATACAGATGTCTCCCATCTATCTGAGCTCTAATCATCTCTAATGTTGCAAGTAACACTAGTTGCTGGTTTTAACATTTTTTTTCTTTTATGAAAAAAGCAAGCTGCTCCAAACAGCTGTACTTCTCCAAGGAGGAAGGCATACACTGTATTAATACTCAGAAACCATCATGGAGGCACTCACATGTTTTGGGAAGTACTGGCTCTATTTGGATTGCTAACTCCTGGGGGGAGGGACTGTCTTTTTTCTCTGTTCTGTACAAGGGACACCACATTGGCATTAAAGGTCTAATAATTCTCAAAGATGTCTGCTAAGCAGTGTGAGCAACAGAATGGGGAAAAAACCTGCCCTGCTGCATCAGCAATAACCCACATCTGCGTAACACGCTTAAAAGGCTATCCTGGAGAACATTGCAGATATGTCAGAGCACGTTTATAATCCTTTGCACTCTGATACAGAAGCACTTTTCTGCTAAAGATCTAAAAGTGCAGTTCAGTTCATGTTTGGAAAGCTCGTCAACCTCCTGAAGTAGGGAAGGGTATTATCCTAGGGGAAACAGAGGTACCAACAAGGCAAATCAGCTAGGATTAACACCCAGGACTCCTAACTCCCAGTCCTCACCTCTAGCCAATAGGCACAGTGCCTCAATGGAACAATATCTCCTACTTCCATCTCTACCCTGCAAGAAAGAAAGGAAAATCTAAGAGTGTGATTTGCCTCACAACATACCTACATGCTGGGCCCAATCCTGACACAGGCAATCCATCCTTTGACATCAGTGGGAGTTTTGCCTGCATGAGGACTGCAGGATCGAGCCTGTTTTTTGGAGAAAATGCAGGTGGAAAGGAAAAGATCTGCGGGAGATGGGAGGGAGAAAAGGTAGAAATGAAAGCCTGAATAAAATTGAAAAATTATTCAGTAACAGTTCAAAGCCCTGCGCATGTTGGATGAAAGCCTTCTTGTGTGCAATAAATCTGAGAAGTGATTCAGTAATAGTTCATACTTTGCAGGGAGGAACCCTGTAATTAATGCAACCAACGTCCGTAAGAACCAATATAATTTGAAGTACTGGTCGCTCAAATTACTTCTCTGCCTTTGGGCAGGCTCTTATGCACTCAACAAATGTCTATTTTTAATTTAAAGAAAAGCACGTCTAGGTAGCACAGCTAAAACAAGCTAGTCAATCCATGATACAGATCAGCCAGTATTGCATGGATTTGTAACATGGTTATAATAAAGTTCTCACAATAGCTTTCTTCTGTTAGAAAGTTATGGAAGCTGTAGCCAGTTCTCTCTGGAGTGATAAAAATCATCATGGTTTGAAGTCCTACTGGTACCACCTCTTGCCTGGATACAGTTATGCCCCTTACTGTATCAGAATAGTCATACTAATCTAGCATATTTAGCTGACTATAATTGCATCCACACTGGGCTGAGTAGTGGGGTGTAGCACTTTGACTATACCACTATAGTTAAAGTGGTACACCATGCATATGTAGACAAGGCCTAAAAAGAGATTGGAATAGACAAAGGAATTTTTGAGTGGTCTGAGAAGGTACAACATAATATTGGCTTCTGATCCATTCAGAAATGATGACTGATCAAATGGAACAGGATAGAGCAAATGGATAAATGTTGTTTTCAAGCTTTTAGGAAGGTGCTACACTAAAGATTTGTAAGAGTACTGGACAATGTCGTTTTATTTCTATTATTAATCGTAGAGATAGGTTCGTGCTCTGGATTCAAACCACCTTTGAACTTTGGAGAAGTTTGGGATCCTGGTCTGTATTTTTGTGGCTATGCTTGGACCCACTTCTAATTAACAGATAAGCATTTAAATCTGTAGAGACCATGCAACTTAAGTGTAATGGAAGCTTGTTGATTGTATAAGCATGTTGCACAACAATGGATTCTCTAAACCTTTCTTTTTAAGTGGTTTTTCTATTTTGTGCATAAGTCAAGCTGCCTTGAAATTACTGAATTTAATAAATCCAGATTTGTCAATGTCACAATGCGTCTGGACCTTGGATAATGCTTAGCAAGCTGGAGGTAAAAATACTGCCACAAGTAGTTATCAGAGTTGCCACAACTTCCTGTGATTAAAAATGAAATCATCCCCTCTTCTAGCTTATCAGGGCTAGTTGTCACCAATTCCTGCCTATACTAGCAAAAAACCTCAGTGCTGATAGTGGTTGTCACCAACTCATCCCCTCTACATCCCACTTAGTTGCTAGGACAAAACAGGTACAGACACCATGAAATACAGAAGAGAAGAGGTTTCCTATCAAACTTCCTGTAATTGCTTTGGACTACTATGCTATTAACACAAACTGTTTTCAACCAGCTGAGGGCAGACCGGGGGACCTATTGATAACAACCACTAACAACAACGGGTAATTTTTTTTTCACTACAGACAGTACAAGAAGGTGGATACATAAATCCAGCAGGAGGTGCATGTGAAGACAGTTCTGGGAGTTTAAGGAAGCTTAGTGGCCAACTGGAATATATGAACCTTGACTGACAAATTTTGTGATTCTACAGAGCTGGATGGAAAATTCCTAATGAGTCCAAATTTCAATGAAAATTGAAACAAAAAGTTTGAGTGTTTGTGTGACTATTTCTGGGTTTTCTTATCAGCTCTGATTACATTGCACGCTAGGTGGAAAAATCCAGTATTCTATCTTGGAGACTGAGTGCAGTTTGTACAATGACCAGATCAAATCAGAAAATTATTTTCTCTGAACTGGGAAAAAATTGTTTCAGTTTGATTAAACTTGAATTTTTTGCAAAGATTTCCATTTTCATCAAAAAGCCATTTTCCAACTAAAAAAAGTTTTGATGGAAACATTCTGACCAACTCTACAAATGACTTTTTTTTCCCATTCAGCTCTTTCACTATCATAGTTGAAAGTGAGTCACAGCGTCAAACTAATTCCCTCTACTTGGAGTCCCACAAAGGAGTGAGCAAGGTGGACAATCTCTGCAGAGTAGTGAGAGTTCTGTTTTCCCAGAGTTTAGGGAAAGGTATTCCTCCTCCCCCTTCCCCTTCACACATCTAGAGGACAATGCAGTTTAACACTTTACCAGGATAGAAAGGGAACTTGCATGACCCACAAGTGACAGGATACCCACAATTTTGTATCATCAGTATGTTGATTATACTGTGTTCATAATGTTTAGAAATTATTTCAAGAGGCCTCACACATGTTCAAACAAGGGAGACAAGATAGATTGTTAAGGAAAATTGTACCTCCAATCACTCAGTGGTGACAGAGTTGCATGTCTAGCCTCTCGTGAAGTCTGAGTCCTTCCTCTTTAGCATCACCAAAATCTGTCCTCTTCTCATTGTTCCCACTGGTGAAACACTTTCCCCTGCAGCACTCATTCCTGTGTCTTGATTAATCTCAATTTCCAGTGTAGTCTTCCTGACTCTTTCCCCCTCATGTCTATCCAAAATATTATGGCTGAAGTCAGCTTTCATTCCCACCAAGCTTGCCAGGTCAACTGCTCCTTCTGTCTTTGAATTAACTTGCTGTCTCCTACTGCATCACATTTGAGCTTGTCTTCCCCATCTACAAAGTCCTGGATAATCTTGCCACCTCCTTCTTCCTCTACCTGAGCTCTTATTTCTCCCTGCCCTTGGTATTTCCTCCCAATTTTGATTTGAACCTCTTATCACATTACACCTGGTCCCTCTCTACTTATCCAACCAAGCAACTTCTAACTCCTTACAACCCCCTCTTCCAGAAATCAGTTCTAGCTTATTAATAATTTTCATTTCCTCCCTTAAATTCAAAGTAGTTTAGTGGATTAGTTTCTCTCTCACACTCACACACTGGGGGCATTCTGGGATGAATACCTTTGTGATAGCTCCTTTTCTCCTCCTTTGCTTGTATACTATTTTAAACTGCAAACTATTTAAATGTGTGTAGAGCACACCTTCTAGTGTACACTTTGCAGGGCAGATATTGTGCCCTCCTCTCTTTGGAAAGTGCCTGGCACATATTGGGCAGATTATTGCAGTATAACGATACCCACCACCAAATGCGGTGTTCTGGAAATAAAGAGCTGTTCTCTTTCAAATTGGAGGCTCTTTTTAAAGCATTAAAAATGTGTTAACCTCAAGTTTATGCCACGTATCTGTATCACAGGTAAGTACTCTAGCCTCCTATACTATAACAGTTGGGAAAATTAAACTGTTGTACATATTCCAACTGGCCCAGCTAAACCTGTGGAAGCATTAGCGTGAGCCCTCCACTAGAGAAGGTTTAAATGAGACTGTAGTGTAAATTAATATTTTATTAATAATAAATAATTATGATAATAAATGCATATTTAACATTACAGTCTCATCCAAACCTTCTATAGCGGTAGACACTGGTCCTGGCAAGGAAGCCTTCATGCTAGATTTCACTAGGTTTTTCTTGCTAGGATTCTCTTTCATTTATACTGAATTGTAATAATCTGCTGCACCTGCACACCTGATTGTCACTAAATGTTAATTTAGCAATTAGATAAATATTTCTCTTTCTTGGATGTTGAAGGAGAGAAATTAAAATATGGATATTCTCAACCAATGTAGTTTTTACTCTGGTGTATACAATTCACCTATTTCCCCAAGTCAGGGCTCTATTAATAAACTAGCTAGAGGTACCTGAGGTTGTGCACAAGTATTCCATAAGCTTAGGCTCTATGCCACAACCAAAGAGCACCATGGAAGCAGAGAAGAAACAACACACAAAATGAAGAATGAACAGGAAAGTGAAAATAAAAGGGTTCCAAGCCTGTACATACACATATGAGGCCAAACCCTGTCCTATTAAGGTCCATGGGAATTTTGCCACTGGGACAGAATTGGAACCAGGATATGTCCCAAACAAAATTTAAAACAGGGAGCAAAGAGGAAGCTGTACCTAAAATTAGATGAAAAGTTATTAAAAGAGAGACAGAAGAAGGAAGTAAACATTAAAAGAAAACAACAACAAGTGTCAGATGTGGATTTAGGGAGTTTGAGGGAGAAAAATCAGCTAAACCAGAGATGCTGCTGTGCAGTTTCAGAGCCAAAATAACTAAAGCAGCACTTTGTATTAAGAGCTTTATGTTTATCCAACCAGTTGCATTAATGCTTAAACAACTAGGATTCTGTTGGCTCCAGTAAATGGTCTTTAAATATATGTTTACTGCAAAAGCCTTAAATTCTAATATACCGGTATATATTTTGGAGACTGTAATGCAGATTGTCTCCTCTGTTGATACAACAGGATTGCTTAAGGCTCATCACAGAGTGAGTTATTTAACACAAAGGCTTAGAGGGAAAACAATGTGATCAAGAACTACAAGCTAATAATAAAAGCTTGCGGTGCTTCTATTCAGCATAAAAAAAACTAGGCTTGCTGAGCTCAGACACAAAGCACATTGTCTATGTAACAAAACTAAGAGAAGAGCTATTACATTTTTATGGAAAAAGAGGAGAGAGGCAAAAGTAGCAAGTGGTTTGCTTTGCAATTCAGAGGGACTGTTTGTGGGGAAGGCGGGGGTGGAAGAATATATTATGGAGACCCATATTTCAATTAATATAGCTCCCTTATGTTCTATAACCAATACATTAAAGAACTGTATGCTGATGGATTACTCATCTGTAAAATCTTAATATAAAATACATCTACAAACAAACATTTATACAGAGTGAAATATTTTGGATCTTATTTCACTAAGCCTATTCAAGCAAGTGGGCATATTGGCAAAGGACATTGTCTTAATGAAGTGCAATGTTATTTCATTATTTAGGGTAAGTCTATGGGTGTTTTTAGATTTGAGTGAATTTTGCATCATAGGAGCACACACATATCTTGGTTTATTAAAATATCTTCATAATTATTTTGGGAAGGGTATTAAACTTTAATCATTAAAAGCCAGATTCTGATCTTTACCTAAGTGGGATAGTAATTTAACGCCACAAATAGCACCCCTGAAATGGAGCAAGGTGCTACCAAGTATGAATAAAGGTATCAGTAGCTGACCCTAGGCTTTTCTTTGAATAGCTAGTATTTCAATCATGCATCTCTCTGATTCTTAAACAAGCTTCTGCAGTGTGGGGGAGTGTTGACGGTATTATAGCTTGTAGAGGGTGAGCGTACTGGCTTAGGACAAGACATGGAGGGTTATTGTCTAAATAGCCCAGTGCCGAAGCACAGAAAAAAAACATTTTGGAATTTCAAGGGCAGAAAATATTACTCTTTGAAAACTGAACTTCAATATATTGGCAGAAGGCTTGCTTCAGACCACAAACTACTTGGGCACAGCTGGTTTAATCACAGTGAAAGAAAGCTGAAAGAATAAGTTAAAAATCACAACTCTCTCTCCACCCCCAGGCCCTGCAACTGGAATTGTGGGGAGGTTGGTAGCCTCACCATACTACATAAGTTTTCTCTATCATTTCAGGAATTGCACATTTTGGAGGACATTACAGTTCTTGTGATGCCAGACTGGCAAAGAGAAGTGATATTATTCCAAGCAGCCAGGTGTGTATGCCACCAAAGTGACTGAACAGCGCATCTTTGAGGGGAATGGGCTGGTGAGCTACCAAGATGGCCCTGAAAAATACTCTTCCCTGGAGTTTCTGCTACAGGAAAAGTTTGCAGCAATCAGCTCCCAGGATTGGGTCAGAATTCATGAAGGAATCAACAGGATGCTGTGATAGTGTCTGTGTGGCTCAGTGTCTACCCATAGCTTCCAGTACAGCCTGTTAGGATTGCATGCAACTCCACTGCTATCCCCCTTCACTCCTGGCAAATTTCTGGATTGAATTCAACCCCCTCTGTCCTATATGGGACCAATGAATTCATCAGCTCTGGAATGCATGGACATCATCTTACAGATATAGACATTTGAACCCCTTCCCCCCTCTCTTCAGCACAGTTCAGTCTTTTCAGGCAGCTCATTACACCACTGGGTTCACACCGAGCGGAATAAGCAGGGCCAGCTCCAGGCCCCAGTGGGCCAAGCGCGTGCTTGGGGCTGCATGCCGCGGGGAGGCGCTCTGCCGATTGCCGGGAGGGCGGCAGGCGGCTCTGGTGGACCTCCTGCAGGCGTGCCTGCAGAGGGTCCTCTGGTCCCACTGCTCCCGTGGATCATCCGCAGGCACGCCTGCGGGAGGTCCACCAGAGCTGCGGGACCAGCGGACCCTCCGCAGGGACGCCTGCAGGAGGTCCACCGGAGCCACGGGACCGGCAAGCGACAGAGCGCCCCCTGCAGCATGCCACCGTGCTTGGGGCGGCGAAATGGCTAGAGCCGGTCCTGGGAATAAGTACAGGGAAGGTAATAAGGTTCTTATTTAAAACAACCAGAACATACTAGCAAAAATGTGCATCATCCCAAGGCCGTAAAAGCAACGCTGGAGCTCATCACTCACAAAGGGGCAGGAGATGCAGGTCTTAAACTGCCAGCAGTCGTGGGATTCAGGGCATAGTCTTTATCCATGGGGAAAGGCTCCCTGAGGAAAGGAGAAGCAAGCTACACTAACTAGACTAAAACAGTAACACTACGAAGAATAATAAACTATTTACAACATATTTATAGGTTAGAATATTAGGGTGGAAGGGACCTCAGGAGGTCATCTGGTCTAACCCCCTGCTCAAAACAGGACCAAACCCCAGACAGATTTTTACCCCAGTTCCCTAAATGGCCCCCTCAAGGATTGAGCTCACAACCCTAGGTTTAGCAAGCTAATGCTTAAACCACTGTTAAACAGAAGTAGCTTTGAACACAGAGGAGTCTGAGTCAGGCCATGCAGTGGTAAGAAGGAACTGAAGAGGCATTGGTCTGCACTACCCCTTATACTCTTGGTTTGGAGCACAAGCAACTGTGCAGGTGTGAATCAACAGACACGAACCTACTAAACTATCTGATCTCAGGTGCATGCTGCACAAGTGTATCCATGTGTGGAATACATATAGGGAGCAGCACTTGAAAAAAGACATTTTGTGAAACAGTATTTCCTCTTACTGTTTTTGAATTTCTCACTTTAAGTTAATTGCATTTTCCTTTTTCTTGCATTATTAAACAAGGAGAACAATTTCCTGATCTACTTTCTCTCCACCATTCATTATTTTATAAGCCTTTATCAGGTTGTTGCTTATTTGTCTCCTTTCTAAGGTAAACAGTCCCATATTTTATCACTCTTTCTATGCCCTTGATAGTTCTTGTTACTCTTCTCTGAGCCTCCTCTAGTTTTGCATTATACTGTTCCAGATGGAGTGACCAGTCCTGTAGACAAGATTACAAATGAGGCTGCATGATTGATTTATATAACAGTATTATAATATTCTCTGTATTATTCACCATTCCGTTCCTTATGTATCCTAGCAACTTGTTAGCTTTTTGACCACAGCTGTACATGAAGGTTTTCATTGAACTAACTATATGGAGCCCAGGTCCCTTTCTAGGGTTGATAGTTCATTTAGAACCTCACAACTTACGTTTTCCCTACTATGTGCATTACTTTGCATTTGCTGACAGTGAATTTCAAGTTGCCATTATACTGCCCATTCGCCTGGCTTGTTTAGGTCTCTCTTCTGTTCCTTACAGTTCTCTCTCACCCTGACTAATGTTAAGTAATTTTATGGCATCTGAAAATTTTGCTACCTCACTAGTTATCTCTCTTTCGAGATCATTAATACATTAAACATGGGGACCTAGTTAGGAACCTTGAGGCAGCTGCTAGTAACTTTTGCAATGAAGAAAAAAAAATTTAATCCCACTCTTGCTTTCTGTCTCCTAGACAGACAGGTTTTGATCTATAACAATACTTTGCCTCTCACCTAATGACTACTTAGCTTCATTATTAGCCTCTTGTCCAGGACCTTGTGTAAGACTCTGTGGAAAGTCTAAATCATGTCTATTGGTTCTACTTTATTGACACCTTCCAAAGATTCTAAGAAATTAGTGAGATATTTCTCTTTGCAGTAGTCATGCTGGTTAGACCCTATTATATCATGATCTACCAGATTTTTTTTTTAAATTATTTCATCCAATTTCCAAGATACAGATATAAGGCTTCCTGATCTAGTTACCTGGATCCCCCTTGGAGCCTTTTTATAAGTAAAACATTTGCTAATCTACAATCCTCTGGAACAGGGGCAGTTTTATGAGAGATTGAGTGGAATGATACAGTATTTTTCCGCAGACTCGTCTATAAAACAATCTGTCTGAAAGAGACTCTTACCTTGGCTAGATTGGGGATTTTAAAAAAGACTAATGGATCAGTATTTAAACACTTTTAAACGTTTCCAATAACTGATTTAAACACAATTTCCCAATATCTGCAAAAACAAATCTAGGCAAAGCATTGATTTAGATTTACAGATAGAAGAATTTTTCTTGTGTTTTGTTTTTATTTTTAAACTGTACACATTGCTGTGTCTTTGTTGGCAAAAGTAAGATTGAAGGAGTGTGCCTGGCACCTGGAGCAGGAGGTGGTGAGGTTTGTGATGGGTCTCAGTTTCTGTGGGAATAGTTAGTTCCAATCTTGGAGTGGCCCCCATGAAAAGTGTTATTTCTCATTCAGATGCATTTTACCAATTTGACAAAAAGTTCCATTGTACCAAAGGATCTTAACTGTAAGCCACAGTCTCCATCCCAAAGCATTAGGTGATTTTTTTTTTCCTAAGAGAAACTTGAAGATAAGGAGCAAGAACTTGGCCAGTGTGGAGAGTGAAGGACAGGTCTGATGTGTCCGTGATAGACCATTGTGTTGAAATGTGCTGCAGTGTGCTGTGCTAGTTGGAGTTTTCTAAGGGCTGATTGCCTCATGGCCAATATATTACATCACTGTAGTATAGAGGAGGGTGAGGTCATCATCCGCCAGGATGGGATAGCCTCCTACTCAACCAGAAATGACAGAAACATTACTGGTGGATGCTGTGATGTGAGAGCTTAGCATCAGGGAGGAATCCACAAGCACTCCTAAATCAGAGTGATCAATTGTGGGTGTATAGTTTTCTTCAGCCAGAAGAGACTTCACCATTCCTACAAACTTCCAAGTGTTTCCTCTGCCCACCAGCATCACCTGGTTTGGGCTAATAGATGACTCCTTACCTGAACAAGTGAGGGCATTATTGTGTGGCTTACATGGAGACAGAGGAGGGGACAGCTATACAATAACAGAGGAACTCCAAACATTCCAGCTGGAAGAGTAGCAAAAAGGAAAGAAAATCAAAGGCAGGAGACACCCGATCTAGGCAGAACAGCAACAACAGAACAACTAATAACCCCCAAAATAGGCTGCAATTCTCAAGGCTCTTAAAGGGACAGAAATCTGCCATGTTCTGATATGGAAAGACCTGATATGGCAAAACCTAAAAGGATCTAGAGGCCTATCTGATCACTTTTGAAAAGGGTGTCTTATAGTTATGAGGTTGGTCATAAGAGCAGTGGCCCTTCAGGCTTGTCCCGTGTTTCACTGGAAAAACTCAAAAGGCCTATAATGGAATAGCCAACCAAGGGTGATGTGAGACTAAAGGCAGCACTTCTGAAAAAGCATGCAATCCTGAAATGGGCTGCCAGGATTTCAGACATTCTATTATTATGATGCAGTGGCCTGAGAAATTTGTAGCTGTTTAAACACAATCAAGAGACCCACTTGGGAAAAAATAAATCACAAAAGGTATTGCAGCAGCATTTTATAAACGTTCTTGCTTGCATAGGCCTGTAGAAAAAGAGCTCTAGCTGTACAATACTCAAGAGTTTGCAGAAAAGAGCTGCTATGAACATCTCTGATGTTTATACGCTGAGCTCTGGAATCAGATCAAAAGGCTTAAATGAGATCGGTGTTACAATAGGCACTTAAGTTTATACATTTATATTAACATGCCAGCAAAAAATGGGCTCAATGAGTTCTGGCGTCTCATCATGTTTCAGAATCAGTCTGGCAGCAGTTTTCAAACTGTGCCACCACAGGAGAACTCCACAGAGCTGCTTCTATCACAACCGCAACATGCCCATTTTCTTCAAGCAGGTGAGACTTTAAAATACACTGCTCTCATCATGCATTTTCAAAAATATTTACGTGACCAACTTCATATAAATAAATAAAATACTTCTCTCTTTATCTCCTGTATATATTTGCGGCACAAATTTACCTCTGGACATATTTCTGCCAATACTAAAATCAGAGAAAGCAAACACAAAGACAGAACCCACTTTCAAAGTGACCTGGAGACAATAGAGTACAGAGGGTTTACATGATCAGGCCCCATGTTTGTATACTGAACATACTGGTCGCTTCCTAATTTAAGCGTCGATTCATCAAGGTGACCTGGAGACAATAGAGTACAGGGGGCAGTAGGCAGTAAAGGAAGATTTGGTACTAGTATGTACAGAGTCCCTTTGCCAAAGGAAAGCAAGCACAAGCCAGAGTGAAAAATAGGAAGATGTAACCAAGGCTATCGGGGAATCAATGTATCGCGTCTCTTCTAGACGTGATAAATCAATCCCCGAATGTGCTCCCCAAGGACTTCAGAACTCCATCAGGGTGAGAGGTGGAAGCAGAATCAATGGGGAAGCGGCGGCCGTCAATCCTGCGCCACGAGGACGCAAAGTAAGTCAATCTAAGTCGATCTAAGATACTTCGACTTCAGCTACGCTATTCTCGTAGCTGAAGTTGCGTATCTTAGATCAATTCCCCCCCTCCCCCCAGTGTAGACCAGGCCCAAGTAGCTGCAGCCATTACACTAAGTAGAGTTTATTTTCATGTTGTATTCTCCTAATGTTACTTTTCATGGAACACCACTGTTGCTATACGGAAGCAGTGGAATCAAGACTGGGAGGGGAGATGGTCCACAAGAGCAACTAAAAGATTGGTGGAGTGGTAAATAATGAGGACAGGGCAGCCATACATTCTGGATTGCTTGGTTAGCTGAGCCCATTCAAACAAAACATGTTTTAATAAGCCAAATACGTCTAGGAACAAAGAATTCTGGCTATAGCTATAGAATTGGGGGGCTGCGTCCTGAAAACTCAACATGAGGTCCTAGTATGAGGGTCTGGCAAGAAGAGCTTGCAAGATCCCTGGATGTATAAACAGGCATAATGAGGAAGAATAGAGAGATGATTTTACCTCTCTCTATATAGCCTTAGTATGACCAATACTAGATTACTGTGCACAGTTCTGGTGTCCACACTTTAATGTTGAAAATTCAGAGAGGATGCAAATGATAGTAATAAAAATGCTTTGAGAGCTAGAGTAAATGTCCTGCAGGAAGAGTGTAAAGGGTGTCACCCACCTTTCGTAAGTGCCCCCTGGCCGAGTGCGTGTGTCTGCATACTCTTAGTCTGCAGTGACCTCTGTTGGTGGTTTCTCAGGCAGGTTTTCAATTACTCAGCCCTCCAGCCAAGTCTCTCACACAGTGTGTATGTGAAACAAACCAGACCCCTTCCAGGATATACAGCCCAACAGAGGCCTATCCCAGTACCCCTCTGTTGGTATCTCTAGTCTTTAAATAATCCTGGCCTTGGTAGGAAGCTATATTCCCAGAGCTTCCTCCTTCGAGACACTGTCTTTGCCCGTTCTAGGCCATTTTGGTCCCACCTCTCCAGCTGGGCCACTAGATCACCCAATCACCTTCTGGGGGGTGTTTCAGAGTTCAATATTCAGCCTCTTCTCAATTCTCTTCCTCACTCCTATAGTGATTGGCTGGGGGGACCCAGGCCCAACCACTACTCCAGTCTCAGTCCTGGACCATACGACTGGCAGCCACATGCAACTGCATCCCCTTTAACTAGTCACTATGCAACTACAGTTCTCTCGGCCACTTCCCCGCAGTCCCAGCACCTTCACAAATGCTTCACCCTTACCATAGGGCTGAAGTCTTTTACTAGGTCCCAGCAGCCAGCCAGGAGCTCCCTCTTGCTCCCCCGGATCTTGCCAGCAACTGATCTGTTTGTGGTCCTGCTGTTCCTGCAATCAGTCAGGAGCACAGTCCTCATTCCTCCAGCTCCAGGCAGCAACTGACTACCTCTTGTACTCCAGCTCCTTTTATATATGGCCTTAGTGGACCCCGATTGGCTGCTTCCCTGCAGTCTCTCTCCAATTGGCTGCGACCCCCAAAGCCCCTCTAGGCAGGCTGGAAGACTTCTCTACTGCTCCTTTCTGGAACAGGGTGTAGTAAGGCCCAGAGACCTCCAGCCGAGGGCATGTGGGCCTAATACACCCTTCACAGAGACACTGAAGGAGCTCAATCAAAAAAACGACACAGGCAACTTGACATAAAATTCCTGGTATTAGAGGGCACTTTAATCTTGCTCCCCCCGTCCCCCCCCCCACCAAAAAAAGACACAAAGAACCAAGTGTTGGAAGTTAAAAAGATAAAATTAAATTAGAAACAAAGCATAAAGTTTTAATGGAGGGTGATTAACTATTGGAAAAAAATATCATGGGAAATAGGTTTCTCTTGATGTCTTCAAATCAAACTGGATGTTTTTCTTGAATATATGCTTTAGTCATACACACATTACTGGGAACAATACAGGGATCACTAGTTGCAGTTATATGGTCTGTTATATAAAAATCGGGCTAGATGATCTCATTGTCCCAAGTTTGAAGATATATTGCTCAATGCTTTGAATTAAGGAGATTCTGAAAACTGGCTCTATCCAGAAAGTTCACAATTTATTGGGACTAGCCAAACAGTAAGTAGATTTTTTTTTTAAAATGATGAATAAATTCTTTTAAGATCCAAAACATTGCCTAGGACCTTGTATTTGCCCTCTCTGCACTGGAATTAATTTCACGCCAGTTGAAAAGTGTATGATTTAAAGTTACAACTAAGTTATCTTTAAAGCATTTGATAGACATCCAATTTACAGTATGTTCCTTGACATGATTCCAATCCTGCAATATTTGGATTGGTACTATGGTAATTAGTACTTATTACCATATTGGTAATATGGTACTAACTCATGTGGGTAAAGACTACTTGCATAAAAGAGGGTTTACATGATCAGGCCCCATGTTTGTATACTGAACATACTGGTCGCTTCCTAATTTAAGCCTCGATTCATCAAGGTACTAATCACGTGCCTAACTTCACACATGCAATTAGTCTCATTGACTTCAACTTGCAGACATGTAGGCACTTGTCTACTTTGCTGAATCACGGCCTTATGTACCAGTACATACCAAAGCCAATGCTCAGGGTCAGGGCCGGCTCCAGGCATCAGCTTAGCAAGCAGGTGCTTGAGGCGGCCACTCCAGAGAGGGGTGGCAGGTCCAGTTATTTGGCGGCAATTCGGTGGAGGGTCTCTCACTCCCAGTCAGCACGAAGGACTTCCCGCTGAATTGCCGCAGATTGCGACTTTTGGGGTGGCAAAACCCCTGGAGCCGGCCCTGCTCAGGGTTGTGTGTGATTTCATCTGCTATCAGGACAACAGCAATACCCAAAGCTATGGTGATTCCTATTTTGTGCATTTATGATGTCAGCTATTATAGTGAAAAATGACTTAACCCTTGATCTCTCAGCAGCCTAAAACTTTTCAATCCACATTTAAACAGTGAACATTTCATGATGCTAAAAAAATAATCACTGTTTGTCCAATTAAATACACAGATACGGTCCTGTTTACACAGACAGGACTTTCATATAAATCACATCCAGGGTTACACAATAACCAATCACTGCTGCTTCATGCACAAGTCAAAACCAAGACTGAGTTTGTAACACTGTCCTCATGGTGTCTTCTCCAAATACTCCAAGCATTTTGTGAACTTCTCATTAGCTCACATGCAGTTTAACAGGTTCTGGTTTTCCTCAGTCCACCTTTTAGATACAAAAAGAAGTACGCCTGTGCTGCAAAGTCCCACTTTCCAGGTGACAAGTGAAAGTAAAGCAGCTTCTTTAAGAAGTAATTAAAAGGGTCGTCTTCTACCACGTTTACTCTTGAGATGGCTAGCTGAACGCCTGATATTTTTCCTCTCCTGATGATGTTGCTTCTCAGCTTCCTGCTGTTTCTTCTGCTGCCCTGACTGGAATGTTTACAAAACAGACTTGAGTTAGAATTCCAATTGGCCCGCAAAAATGGTTCAACATTAACAAAGTCAGCACAGTTCCTGAGCTACATGTAGTAAAAACTGTACAGTTCTAGACATAAACATGAAAAGGAACAAGATAACTTGCATACAATATTTACAGTTTACAAAAACCTTCCCCGTTAAACTGTCAAGCACTCAGGTACCACAGAAATTAAGTTTTTTATTTTATCTACATTGCATAAATTTGTGTAAAACTAAGGTTCTTATACATGCATTCATCATGTTATTTGAGCACAAAAAGCTGTTTTCAGCAGAGAATTCTAATGTAAAAAGGTCCTGTGGCACCTTATAGACTAACAGACATATTGGAGCATAAGTTTGCATCACATCAGATGCATGTGAAACCTAACGTAAAAATGTTACCATTAAGGTTTAGTTATAGCAGTTTGTTCAGCATGATATCTTTAGGTTCTAGCATTGCTGCTTTAAAATGTGTATTTTAGAGGCACACTGTTTAATGTAATCGTTAAAAAAACCTTCAATCTTTTTGTTCTCCAAGTCTTCTGCCTCTCTAGCTTGAACTCAAAATTATTTACATTCCAAACATACATAAGATTTTTACTTTGTGCTTTCTTGATGTCACCTCTACTCCAGAATGGAGACACACTGTTTACAGTTCATTGCAGGCTTCCATGTGTTCTATTCCATCTACTCATGTTCAAGCCCAGAAGAGTTTGTTCCTATGTTGGCTAAAGATGGCTATCACATTTAGGCTTTACACAAAAGTATTTCAAAAGACAAATGAAAGAAACTCCAGCAACCAAAGGTTTTTGTTTTGTTTTTTTAAACCTGTATCGTGTTACACAATAGCTCTGCTACCGATTACATTACTAGGCATATTTTCTACATAAAAACTGATTAGATTTCTGTACCAACATGGCATGTTTCTGTGCTTTGTTGATAATGTTATTCCTCCTTCTCAACTACCATTGACTACAAAATACTAGCTCAACAAAACCTTAAAAGGCACACTGTACGTTTCAGGACAAACAGGAACATGGCAGGTACGTAGTTACCCAGTGCATATTAAACTGCCTCTCTACAAATCCTATCTGCAACTTCAGGAAAAGCAAAATACTTATTACTTTAGAAGACAAGAAACTACAGTAGAGCTTCACTAGTCAGAACTTTTGTGGGGCTAGCCCAAGAACTGACTGGCAAAATGTGGCCTAGGGAGCAACGGGCAGAGAGGCCAGCATGCACATTCTCCATGGGCCAGTGGGGGAGAACTGCATAACCCCATGCCCCAAAGACTCACTCAAGCCAGAACAGGGATGAGTTATACCGTGGCGACAATTTCTCTTCCACCCACATTGGAAGGAGGCAGAGGCACCAGCACAACTTCACTTGTTTTGATTTTAGCAATAAACTGTAATCATGGAAATTCACTAGAGTGTGAATTCACAGTGTTTAAAGGGAAAACATTTCATTTGAGGACAAAATACATATCACCACCAATAAGTCACGGAAATACACAAAAGAGGAGGGGGAAAAAAATCACAGTAATAGGGAAATAAAACCAAAGCAAACCTAATAGTTACGCAGACAGAATATTTATGCCTTGCCTCTGCAATCTGATTAATATGAGTGGACTCTTATGATCCATCTGAGAGCAGGAATCTGCCCATTGGGCTCAGACTTCAAAATCAGGGCCTTTGACTTGAAGCTGTTCAAAGCACAGATGTATCTTTTCTGTGTGCTGTAAAGTGACTAGTATACTTTAGATGCTATAAGATAATATATATCTGTCAAACTATAAATAAAACGGAAAATAAATCAAGAAGCTTGAATTATTTTTATTCAGATCCTGTCAGGAATGCAATGCAACACAGGAGAGACACTGTACTAACCATTGTATTAATCACCAAAACCTGTGTCATGCTCAGATTCATAGGATGATAACGTCAGCAGGGACCACACTGTGATCATTTAGTCTGATCTCCTTTATAAGAGGCCGTGGGATTTACCTGAAATAATTCCTGTTTTGAACTGGAGCATATCTTTTAGAAAAAGATCTAATCTTGATTTTAAAATTGCCAGTGACAGACGATCTACCACGACCTTGGTAAGTGGCTCCAATAGTTAATTATCATCACTGTTAAAAATGCGCGGCCTATTTCTAGTCTGAATTTGTCTAGATTTGGCTTCTAGCCAGTAGACCTTTGCCTGCTACAGTGAAGAGCCAATTACTGGAGATGCTGAAACAACTAGTTTTTATATTAATTAAATCAATACATATCATTTTGCTTTTTAGCAAATGTATATGAATCAGTTAATTCAGAAGTTTATTCCTTCCAGTTATGTATCTTTAGTTTCATAGGTATTTTTAACAGTGTATAAAATTACTTACTACACCACTCAGCATTTTGGTACATTAGCAACATTTTACAGTATTATGCAAAAAAAATTATACAATTTGATTGCTGAAAGGCACACAGAACATGGGATAAGTATTATTAACTGATCAATTTAATCCAAAATTTATTTTGGATTTTTTAAAGATTTTCCTTTTTAAAAAAATTAGTAAGGGTATGTCTACACTGCAACTAAAAACCTGTGGCTGGCTGTGGCTACGGGACAAAGGCTAAGGGGGTGTTTAGTTGCGTGTAGACATTGGGGCTGGAGCTGGGCCTCTAAGACCTTGCGAGGTGGGAGAGTTCCAGAGCGTTCGGGCTCAGACTGTAGCCCAAATATCTACACCGCAATTAAACAGCCCCTTAGTCTGAGCCCCTTGAGTCCGAGTCAACTGGTGTGGGCCAGTGGCAGGTTTTTAACTGCAGTGTAGACATACCCTAAGATTCCCATTGCTTTGACTGTTCAGCTGTCTCCATTTTGACTAGTTTAATAGAAGTCTTTATAGCATGTAGCTAGCTCTAAAACAAATTGTAATTGTTTTTAAATAACTTGCAACTACTGTTCTTGCATTTTAAGTATTCTTTCCTTGAGAGCATCTGAATACCCCACAAAACCTTCGTTAATCCATTTCTTGGTTCAAGAAACTATCTTAAGTATCTTAAATCTCCCCACAGTATTTTTTAACACTTACTATACTGCCAAAAGTTATTGCTTTTTGGACTTTTAAATTTATCAGCTGTTCTTACCCTATAAGTGAATGTCAACAAACTTGCTATGTGGTAGCATAAAAAGGGGTTTCCTACCACTGTCCAGAATGCATTCTAAAGTACTCGTTAGAAAATAAAGTTGCACTGATTTAAGCATTAGCTTGTTAGTATGGAACTGACTTGAATCATGTTCTTCTCTTTTGATGGCCAAAGACTTTCCTTCCACATAGTCCCTTTCACATCTTTATCCAGTGTATTGGAATTGTTACTTTACTGATTAAATCAAATGTCACTTGTTATGAAGGACATTACAAGGCCAGCCCTGAAGAAAACCTTGTGTAAGTCAGATTCAGTAAAAGATATTATCTCAACTACTTTGTCTCTCCTCTCTCTCTGGGGCAACACAGCTACAACAACACTGCAAACAATTGGAACTGAAAGCCACTGGACAGTATCGTGGACCCCACAGTAAAAAACATGGAAAAAGACAGACCATCTAGGAAACACCAGGAGATAAACTTTGCAATGTTAACAATGATCGATTCCTGGGGGGGGAAGTTGGGATTTGGAGGGAAGCAAATACCACAGATACTTCAGGAACCAAAACCTGTTCAGCCTCCAACTACGTTGATCCACAAGAACTAAAAATATAAACCCCTGGAGGAAAGAGAAGAAGATAGAAAATATCATAACACCACTCAGTGTATGGCTACACTGGCACTTTACAGCGCTGCAACTTTCGTGCTCAGGAGTGTGAAAAAACACCCCCCTGAGCGCTGCAAGATAAAGATAAAGGCTCAGTGTAATCAGTGCCGCAGCGCTGCAAGCTACACCCATAGAGGATGTGGTTTACGTGCAGCGCTGGGAGAGCTCTTTCCCAGTGCTGGCACTCCGACCACACTCACACTTCAAAGCGCTGCCGCGGCAGCACTTTGAAATTTCAAGTGTAGCTATACCCTCAATAAATCCATGATACGCCCACACCTTGAATACTGCATGCAGTTCTGGTTGCCACATCTAATGATATATTAGAATTGGAAAAGGCACAGTGAAGGGCAACAAAAATGATGAGAAGGATGGAACAGCTTCCATATGAGGAGAGATTAAAAGGACTGGGAGTGTTCAGCTTGGGAAAGAGACGACTAAGTGGGGATATGATAGAGGTTATAAAATCATGACTGGTGTGGAGAAAGTAAATAAGGAAATGTTATTTACCCCTTCACATAACACAAGAACCAAGGGTCAACCAATAAAATTAATTGGCAGCAGACTGAAGAAAAAAAACAAAAAAACCCAGGAAGCACTACTTCAACACAATGCACAGTCAGCCTGTAAAACTCATTGCCAAGGAGTATTGTGCAGCCCAAAAGTATAACTGGGTTCAAAAAAGAATTAGCTAAATTCATGGAGGATTGGCTACTAGTCAAGATAGTCAGGGATGTAATCCCATGCTCTGGATGTCCGAAGCCTTTAATTGCCAGAACCTGAAAGTGGACAACGGGATTATCACTCAATAGTTCCCTGTTCTCTTCATTCCCTCTGAAACATGTGGCATTGGCCACTGTTGGAAGACAGGATACTGGGCCAGATGGACCATTGGTCTGACCTAGTATAGTCGTTCTTATGAAGGCTATGCATTACTTTTCTGCCTTCTTCCAAAAAGACAACATACCTGCACCTAAACCTTGGAGATGGGGCAATGAACGGCAGGAGTCCTAGCAGCGTTAAACTCCCTGTAGGCTTACCAACTGCATTCTCTTCATCTTTTCTAAAGATCCTATCATATGACATGGCTCCTTTCCAGCCCTACTTTTTTTCTGCTCCCATGGAATATAGTGGGATTGACTCAAGGAAGGAGAAGGGGATTTTTCATCCCATTTTACTTTTCTTCATCTCTCTTTGTCCCCACTTCACAGAGAGGAGACTGGGGGCTCACATTAACTCAACAATTTGTCATATTTACTTTTAACTATAAATTTTGTACATTTGTATATTCAGTAAAGCAACCACACTGAGATGAACTCTGAAATGAGTCACTTGCAACAGAACTGTAACAAAGTAATATACTGATTCTGCCTGAGTCAAATCCAGAATGGCATTTCAAACTATTCCCAAAACTTCCCCTTCCCCAAAAACCTTTATGGAAGCTGATCTTTCTTTTGTCCCTCATCATCAACTCTAGGATGCATTCTGTCTCAGCATTTTCTAATTTAAAGCTCCTATAAAAAGAGTATGCATGGGAAGCCCTGAAAAGTTCATGTAATCAGCTGTAAGGAGCTACTGAATCAGTTACACCTGAAATGGTGATCCTTTGCAGAGCTTCACTGGAACCTGTGATTTATTCCAAAGTCTGCAATTTTAAATTCCAAAGTGGATACAGAGATCAAAGCACAATGTAGATGAAAAAGGCTTGTGAAAAACTGGTGACAGGAAGTACAATAAGAAATTCCAGTGACTTTGGTTTATTTAGCTTTTTGTGACCCAATTATCCAAAGTGGCACATTCTAATAACTACTTCAGACATTCTGACCACACTATTGTAGTTCTACTTCAATGATGAGAGTTAATTGACAGGTGCTGAACAGAAATGGATTATGATGAACAACTTGCCCAGAGGAAGACCAGTTTTAACTGAAACAGATTTCACCAGCTGAAGAATCAACTAATATGGCTCTTTATCTTTCACCATCTCCAATGATGTTTAACATGTGTATCACTTTTCCACCCAGAGATCCCAAAGTGATTTACAAAATATGTAAACACATACACAAAATCCATTTCCTTCCTCCTTGCCTCCTCCCCAACCCCCAAAATGCAATCACCTGGAGGGTGAAACACCTTTTTAGACACTACACAACTGTTTCCAGAAAGGAATTACGAAAACACCATCCAGTTGAAATTGCTTGGGAAAGTTAGGTGGGCAGAATACCGTTACTCACTCAAATTGTAGTTTGGCAAGTACATTGGAACTACATTTCTTATTCTTGTCAATAGTGCCATGGAACTTCAATGACCAAAGTGGTCAGGAGTTGTTTTATCAATATGAGGCACTCCCATCACTAATGACTCGGAGGGAAGACTCTCACCTACAGGACATCATCATCACTTCTTTCAGCATCCTGGGTATTTTTTGCCTTTGAATCAAGTCCTGATCAAACCCAAGACTGTGAGAATTGACAAGGTACTAGCACTGGATGATAGAGCTACAGATGATCTACTAAGTGTACTAGCGTTTCCCACTAGGATATGCGTCTGGCAGGGCTGCCCACACACGAGGGTATGCAAAAAAGTAAAGGTGCAGTCAATTTATGAAGAAATCAAGAGGGACATTTGTTTCAGATGGCTTTGGGGCTCCGTTTTTTCAGATGACAAATAAATGTATCATCCTGCACATTATCTTCTTTACAGATTATTTTTAACTCACCTGTTTTAATTTGAATGTCATCTGTTTGCTACCTACTGTGGTATCAGATACACTGAGGGTGCCAAGCTTTTCTTGAAGCTTCAAGCGATCGCCAAGAGTTTTTCTGCAGAGAACAATTAAAGAAAAGCCTGTTTCTGTTGTTGTCATCATCACATTGTTATTGTAAAAGCTGATAATACAAACAGAAGAAATCACAAACTCTGACTGCTTTGTAAATCCTATAACTCGCAAAAAAATTGCAATTGGATTGCACTTCTGTCATTCTGCACTCAATTATTAAGCAACACATATGCAGTCAACACAAATGGAAAGCAAGTTTCAGTTATTCCCTTCAAGTATTGCTCATTGTACAGCCATTTTTCAGCTTCTGACACTTTTTTTTAATTTTTAAATTCAGGCCCTAGTTAAGACAAACCGGTTCCAATTAGTCCATGCCATTCCCACCAAACCAACATCTGCTATGACAGCATTTTTCTATGGAATATCTGGAAGTGCCAGATAATTCAGTTGCAGTAGATATTCTAGTGTACTGATCTTAAATAAAATTTTAAAACAGGCATTTTAAAGCAAACTCCTTAGTTTCTAAAGCCAAAAATACTTTCTACCATGAAAGACTAACATTTATTTTGATTCCCGCTCTTCCCCCTCCCCCATTATAATTGGCATTTCTGACTCCTCTATTTGTAGCAGTTACCTGAGCTGATTAAAATAACACTGGCAGTATAGCCGCTCAATGTAAGTGATTCTGAAAGTTTCATCCTACTTCAATATCAGGAGAAAATATTCTATACCTATCATGGGTTTAAATTTAAAAATAGAGCCAAACCTCATGATTCTGCACTAATGAATGGCAGATCTTTGTGAATGACTGAATTTTCCTGAATTAGCAATACAGACCCTGATTCCATAAGGAGCTCTATGTGAACAGACTCCTTCTTCCACTGACATGGAGTCTAAGCTATTTGGGGCATGGACTGTGTCTGTTATGTGTTTGGACAGTCCCTAGCGCAACGCAGCCTTGATCCACGATTGGGGCCCTATATAGTACAGTACTGTAATACTAACTGCAAATAGGATGCAGCCTAAATGACCAATCAGTAAAGAAGACTGAACTTTATTATGTAATATGCATCATTTAGTCTGACAACTGTTGTTTACCTTTAAATAGTATTAGTTATAAAAGCTCTCATAACTATAATGAAGTCTTAGATCTTTGTTGAGATGGGGAGAGAGACTGCCTTTTTTGTGCAAATTATCAGCAAGGTACTCGTGTATATATTTCACAGATTACTTTTATGAAGGGAAAAAACAGACAATCATAAGCACACATGTGAAAGGCAGTCACAGAAGTCCATAGAAGTTCTGCGGATGAAGTGGCTGAAAGACTGGGCCCTCAGCATGGAGCCAAGGGAGTTTGCAGGATCTTGGTTAAAAAGTAATTTATGTATATGAAAGGCTTTTTCATATGAACTATACAAAATTACTGTCAATAATTGCTTTTCCCACCATGACTAGGTATTTTGATTCTGGTTTTCCTCCAATATATTTTTCAGTGAGAACTTGTAAAAACTTGTTCCATCTGTGCTATTTGAGAAGACAAGCTAAGCCTCAGAGCTAACTATGGCAGCAGATCAGTCACTGACAGTGTAGCGGGATTTCTACTTTAAACTGAAGTTCACTTTTCTCCCCTTTGAAAGTGAATGAGAGAAATGTGGCTACTACCCAGCAATTCTTTAGCATGACTGCTTGGATGGTGCTTCAGTCAGAGGAAAATTAATGAGAGGAGATAGTAGGAAAAGGCTATGGAATAATAGCTTTATTCTATAGGTAAGGGGGGGAGGGGCATATATGTATCTGTGTAGTATGCACTCACAAAAATATTGCTTAAATATCTATGTTGTGACATACAACTACTCTAGTCACAGCAAAGGGGAAGGAAACATACTTTTTATCGCCTCCAAAAAGATGGCCCAATGGATACACTAAGAGTGCTATTCAATTATTATTTATTATTTGTATTATCATAGCACGTAGGAGTCCCAGCCAAGGACCAGGATCTCATCATGCTAGGCTTTGTACAAAGACAGAAAAAGATGACAGATTGTAAGCTCTGTGGGGCAGAAACGAAGTGTAAGACAGGAGCCAACAGATGGATACAGACAGACGAAGCACAAGGAGACAATGGTCAGCATAATAGGCTGATCTCAGCACACCAGGGGCTTAATTATTGTCAAGTGTTTGCAGGCATCAGAGCACAGTAGTTTGAAGGAGGTGCAGCATGTGAGAAAACCCAAAGGTGTTTATTTGAAACTTTAATAAGTGGATGATGGAGGCTGTCACTGACGTTGACATCTGACACCGAATGAAAGATAGGGTGGGGATAAATTGGGAAGGGCTTGAGAGTGAAGACAAGCAGCTTATATTTGATGCAAAGAGATAGGAAAACATGGTCGAAGCACTCTGGTAGGAAAATGATCTTTGCAGCAGCATTCTTAATGGATATGAGCAGGGTAAGACTGCATTTGTCAAGCCCAGAGAAAAGGATGTTGCAGTAATCAAGACATTAAATGATGATAGCCTGGAGAAGTTTTAGCTATAGGAGATGGATATGAAAGGTTGTATGTAAAGAGAGATTACACAGGAAGTGTCTGCTAGATTTGGACATAGAGAGAGGTCTATGTCCTCACGTGCAGGCTGAGTCGAAGATGACACCCCGGTTGTGGGCCTGGGCAAGAGGCAGGATGTTGGTGTTGTTCAGCGTGACCAATAAAGGCAGTAACAGGGTGGGTTTTGGTTGTTTTGTTTTGACTGGTTTTGGAGGGAAAGAAAAGAGAAATTAAGAGCTGTTTTAGCCATGTCGAAATTGAGCTGATGGCTGGATACTTATGAGGAAATGTCAGAAAGATTGGCCAAGATTTTAATTTGGACAGGAGACATGCCTGGAGTAGATAGGTAGATCTATGAAGTTGTCAGCACAGAGATGATATCTGAATTTGTGAAAAAAGTACTCAGAGATAAGGTGTAGAGGGAGAAGAGAAGGGAACCACAGAGTCCTGTGAAATCCCCACAAAAAGTTGGGGAGCGGGAATGAGAAGAATCCTCTGAAGAAGTGATGAGCGGTAGGATGAAAAGCAGGTGTGTGTGTCATGGAAGCAAGGAAGAATTTCAAGAAGAACATGGTCAACAGTGTCAAATATGGCTGACAGGTTAAAGTAGAACGAGGATGGAGTACTGGTTCTGAGCTCAGTCTGCTCACTACGTAAATGTCATTAGAGACTACTCTTAAGGACTTTGCTGCATTTAAGCATATGCTTCAGAATGCTCCTGTCCTGAGAATCCTTGAATTTATGAAGAAATTTAAGTATACACCAATTCTTCAGAAGTTGGGCTTGGAGCAGCGCTGAGTCAGGAACTTAGCAAAGAAACACCCAGTTTTATATAAGTCATAAATTGTTTCCCCAGGAACATTATACAACTATAGAAAAAAAAAGAACACTTTGCCATTAAGTGGGTAGTGGAGGCATTAAGGTACTTAATTATGTTGGTCACAGACCATCATTCTTTAAATTGGCTAAATCATATGAAACACAAACATGCCAGAATCACCAGATGGTACATGCCACTACAATCTTTCCAATTTTCCATACATTGCTCAAGGAGTTAGCATAAAAATGCTGAGCATTTATCATGGTATAGGGCCAGTAGACATCTCTTTAGGGCTAGTCTTCTTTACAAAATTCTACCATGTTCAAACATGGTTCTAAATAATAAAGCTAGCTGACACTATGATGACTGTGCCTTTATGATAAGCACAGATCAGGGCAAATCATGCTCTGCATCAGATCAGCTATATGGGATTATAAACTGACAGCAGCTGATAATTAAAGGTTTTGGAAGAGTTTGGGGAGTACCCCACGTGCAGTCTGAATGCTTCTTGACTGAATGTAAATGGGATCATTCTTCACAGAACTTGTAATTTAAACATTTTTTTCCCCCATGGAGAAAGAATTTCACATGGCACAACAGCAGCTTACTGGAAAAGGATGCGATGTGCACTCTAGTCCACTTTACTTGTTTAATTATCCTATTTCTTCTTCATTTCATCTGCTATCATGTCACTATGTTTTGCCTAAACCCCTCATGGTAGGATCATGTCTTGTTTTAAGTTTGTAAAACCTCATGCCCACTGGTAGTACAACAGGCACTTTTTCCATACACGGTCTATTCAGTTTGTCATCACTGGTACTCCTTTATCCCATGAAGAGATCTACAGTATTTGCGCACACAGACACACACCTAACACCCTTCCACACAGAAGATTCTTTACACTATGTAATTTTCTCAGTGTGGGGGCTTCTTTCCTGCTGTGTTGTGCAGTACTTATTTCTTCTGAACTTTTCAGTCTTACCTAGAGCTGACTTTGGCTTGTTAACTGAATCTTTCAGTCTGCTCGCTTCCAGTTAAGATTCCCATCTGTTTGTGATTGTTCCTCAGTCATTTCATTTAAGATCAAGGAAGCATTTGATTGTTTCCTTCAGTGGGATAGAGCACCTTAATCAGAGGTCATTGCATGAATTTACAAAAAAAACAGTAGGTTGGTAATAGTGAAACGTCCTTCCATTTCTGCCCCTGTTGCAATGGAAATCAGAGCACGTGCCACCTGATCACAATTTGTTCTCCTTTTCAGATCATTGGCTGAAGTGGCAAAACAAAGATGCACATGATCCACTCCCCTCTGACAGAGCACCCAGTGACCTTGCACTACAATCTGTATACCTCTGAAAAACTCAAAAGGGCACAAAAGCAGCCCCATCCCCTGGAATGAAAAGAAGGAAAACTGCCAGGAGCAAGTAAACTGAAAACTTAATACATAAGCTGAAGAAGATTTTAAATAAGGAGTTGAAGCATCCAGAATGTGTACACTGAATAAAGGAATGAACACAAACCTGCTATGTGTAAAATTTGCTAACAAAAAGTGAGCACGGAAAATGCAAGCAACACCTGCAGAAGAGGCAAAGGCTGAAGTACTAATCTCAATTAGGATTTATAGTATGGTGCCCAAGATGTGTATGTCACTTTACAGACAGAACATGTAGAGTGTTGGTCTCTTCCCAAGATTCTTTAACCTGGCCTCCGAGTGCAGAGATTTTTGAGCACTAGCCTCTTCACACGTGTTGATGATAACATTTATGAGCAAAGAACCCCCCATATGCATATGAACTGCAGAATTTTTATGACGCTTTGTGTTTGTTTTAGATAGCACTCCATAAGAAAATTGTTTCCTGTGTCGTTTTCTATCTTAGGGATTGCTATAGTGCTTATAGTAGAACCCAAAAGGCTGATATTACAGAATCGATTTTACAGTTTAAAACAAAAAACAATCCTAAACACATTGGGTTCAATGTTTCCCTTCAAATACACATCACTGTGTTACCTATTTCTAAAATGGCCATCACCATGCAGCTGAGTGACAAAATGGTACCTTGACAAATCTGCCATATCTGAACAGCAGCAAAATGATCATCAGATATTAGGATGGATACAATTGTTCACTATTTGTGTGGGAAATGTTTTAGTATGTATAATCTCCCTCTTGTTATATCATTCATTCTACTCAACTAGGCTGAGCACTTGGCATGCTATGACATATCTATCTCAGCACCTGCTGTCTTTCAAGGCTTTTTATTAGTTTCAGCACAGATCTCCAATTAATAAAATTGTAAGAAAAGTCTGATTTTTTAAAATGCTGTAGATATCTAAGTGAGGTCAATGAAAATGTCTGGCACTAAACACCTGGAAAGTCAGGACACTTTCTGGCATCTCTAAAGGGCAGAAATACTCTAGATACAGAACTCTACTGCTTTAGCTAACAGCTGAGTTAAAAGATACGAACAAAATTGTATTTAACACCTCTGCTGTCATGGGGCAAGGAAGGAGGAAAAAAAACTGAGGCAGCTTAGTGGGCTATAGATTGTTGTAATAAGCCATAAATCCAGTGTCTCTATTCAGTCAGTGATTTTTAGTGTCTCCTTTCACCCCTATGACTGGAAAAGTGTCAACTGGCTACTTTGCCTTGAATGATCCCTTAAAATGTGTGTTTCCCTACCCCCCACTGGGGATTGGCTTGGGCCCTGCTCCACCCCAAACATTCCTCCATGTCTCCTAGGGGACTGCAACCCACAATTTGGTGACTATTGTGCTAAACAACCTATTCTAACTAGTGTTTAGCTGTGACACTCTCAGCACTTTTCCTAGACTTGAAGAAGAGCTCTGTGTAAGCTCAAAAACACGTCTCACCAACCGAGATTGTTCCAATAAAAGAAACTGCCTCTCCCACCTGGTCTGTCTAATATCCTGGAACCAACCAGGCTACAACAACAATGTATACAAACAAAATATGAAACGCAGACAAAATATTTAACCCTGGCTTTTAGCACTGCAAGGAGAAAGCCTGGATTCTAGAACTCTGACAACTAAGATAGCAGATTAGTTTTTATAGAATCCAGACATTTTGGGCCCATCTAGGTCAAAAGATATTTTTACTGTTCATGGCCAGCAAAGAGAGGTTTACTTGGTAAGCACGGAGAAATCATGGGGTATTCTATGTTTTCTAATGGGGAGAGATCACACAGGGTGAAATTGTAAGACCCTTTATTCCCACTGGTGAACTGATACTCACATGGAGTAGTACCACTAACATCAATGGGACTATCTATATGAGAAACTTCTCACCGGTGTGAGGTAAGGGCCTCCCAGTCTAGTTCAGGGTATCAAACCCTAACTCTTTTCCTTTAAAGAAGGCACAGGGACTACATATACCACATTCACAGAACAGGGGAATTAGAGGTTAAATGAGTGTCACTTCAAATTATGCTCCCTAATTACCATGTCTGGCTGTAGAAACTGCTTCCAGGATCATCGTGCCTACTAAATAAAATAACCTGGGGCCGCATAACAAAGAGACAGTTGCAAACAACCCAACCAAACTTCATTAAACTGAACTGTTAGTCTTACTTCATTAACTTTTGCTTTTTGACAGAGTCCTTGAAGCTTCTAAATTCCTCCCCTGTTTTAATCTCAAAGAATTGAGGTTTCAGTGTTGTTTGCTGATCCTCCTTGAACCTTTCCTGCCGTTTTACTTTTTCCTCTTGGCGTAGAAGTTTGCGCTGTTTCCTGACCTCTTCAACCCAGCCTTTTTCATCATCTGAGGTCTCAGAACTTTCTGCATCACTTGGTTTTCCTTCTGGTTCTTCCTCCTTTTCCTGCAGACAAAAATAGTTACTCTAAGGAACCATTAACTGATTTTTTTAAAAACTCTTTGCCCAATTAGAGTACGTGACAATCTCTACGTATGTCCAATTTGAAGAGAACTAGAATTCTAACACATTACTCTGCGTGCTGTATTTGGTTAGATTCTAATTACATCCAGAGACACACTATGTGATAGATACAATAATAAATGAATATATTTAGATATTAATATTTAATATTAATAACGTATTTATATCAATCTTAGTCACACTCATTTATAGACAGATTGATAATGTTCCATTGTTTTCTTCTCCTTTCTAAGGTCATATAAAAGAAAACCCTGAATGCTTGTAATAAAAAACGAAGAACTATAGGTAATCCTAACATAGAAGGAAAAGGTTGTACCTGCTCTTGTGCTTCTTGCTGTTCTAAAATCTTTAGTTTCTTCTTTCTTTTCTCACTTATCTTAGAAACAAGTGGATTAAGCAGCCTAAATTCTTCACTCTTCTCATCCACCTGGAAATCTGGGTTCTCAAACATGACTTTGAACCGGTCATCAGTGAGAATGTTAGGCAGATTCTACAAAAGAGAAGAAAAACAAGAGTTGGTTACAAAATTTTGAAACAAATGCTGCTACAATGATTTAAAATGTAAGGCTCATTCAAGCACTACTCAGGTTGAATTAAGCAAGAAAAGACAACTGGATATAAAATATTGATTGCTTGGTTCTCCCAGACCATTTACATCAAGATCTATTCAATTTAGCTATAGTCTGGTTTTTCATATAAATCACATAAAAACTATTCTGACACATCTGTTAACAAAATATATTCTGCCACTCAAACTATAGGAACCTCAGGTCCAAAGTTTTATATTTTAAAGGTAAGTGTCTATTAGAGCTGGTAAAAACTCCAAATTTCTAGTTCATGGGAAATTCTGACTTAGATTTTGAAATTTCTTTTTGCTCCAATAATTTCACTTGGGAATTTCAAATATTTATTTTAGAATTTATTTTATGTTTATTTTACTTTATTTTATTATTTTTACATTATGTTATGACATGGCATTATGCGTATTACCACTGAGATTACAAAATAGTTGAAATATTCTATTTTTATTTTTGATATCATTAAGGACAGGTGCTTAGTACTGAAACAGGATATCTTCTTTTCTAGAGCTAAAAGTCCTCTGTGTCCTACTGAAACAATTTGACACAAAAAATGTTTCAATGAAACCAACTCTAGTATCGACAATGTGTTGAATATGCGTTAACCTGGACACTCCTCAGCATCTCTTAGCTAGTCAACTGTGTTTACAGGTGGAGAAAACTGCTTCACCAGAATGGTTCCGTCACATATGAAAACAATATTCCACAGAGATGCATTTCCATTCATATTTTATAAAACTGCTTTAGTATCAAATATACTTACGACCCCCTCCCCCCCAAAGGGTATGCATCCTGAATACTTTCTTTTACCACTCCACCCTCCCAAGCCCAAATATACCAAGGAAAGATGCAATTTTATCAGTCTCATTAAAGAGCCTAATCCTGCAACACTGGAGCCAATGGTATTTTTGCCACTGACTTTAATGGACACAGGATCAAGCATAAGGAATTTATAATTTAAACTAGTATTAATATGCTTCATATTAAAGATTTCCTCAAGAGGTTTCTCTTTTAATTAAAACCCTTTTGTCTGATGCAGCTGCAAAATTACTACCAGGAGGGCTCTCTCTGGTCCAACTATTTGTTTTCACAGCTGCTTAGAAAGGAAAAAACATAAAAGGGGATAGGTTTAAGTTAGAGAAGCTTAGTATCTACAAATGTCTGGCTAATGGTCTAATCTAAAAATAAACAGCAGAACAAACAAAAAATAAACCACCTGTCCTTGGTAAAATCCTTAATACTGTTTCAGGGAAATATTCAGAACCTATATTTTTATATGGAATTTTATTATTACTTTAATGCACAGTGTATAATATATATCTCCAAACAAATATACTAAGGAACTAAAAGCTGAGACTTTTGATAGAGGCTCAGAAAGTTTGCAGTGAAGACTCCACCACAATCACTTACCTCTTCACCCTTTTATCTCTTCCTACCATCCCAGTTGCGAGCCAGAAATTCTCAGCAGACCAGATACCACATGAACCTTATGTCTGCTCTGCTAACTATATGAATTCCAATGCTCTTCTGTTGTAGGATGGTATAGCTCAGTCACCCTTCTCATCTATATAAAGTAAAGGGAGTCTCTGCTGCATACCAGGAGGGTGTCAGGGCAGATTTTATATGGCCCATGTTGGAAAGAGCCTTCAAAAGGTGTTACACCGCCACTGATTTGCAATATGCTAGATACTAAACATTTGCAATATGCAAGATACTAAACATTTGTTTAGATCTGACTTATCTAAAACAGATATGGCATTTTCAGTATCAATTGTACAAGAGTTACTGTTGCATCAGAGTGAACAGTTTTGACTACTTTATGAAGTGGAAGTAAGAGCAAAGTAAAAAATGTATGCTGTTGGTTCTTTGGGGCAAGAGCTGTCACTTCCTACAATATGGACAATGCCTAGGCACATTGTAGGCACTACCATGATATATATATAAATAAAAAGGTTTAGTTTTTGGATACTTTACTGATCAAACAGCGAGTTTTTGGACTCTTCCTCCCACCTCATCTCCACAGCAAGTGCTTCACCATTACAAGTTTGATATACAATTGGCCGGATGTTATTGCACTGTATTCCTGATTCCCTACCACTGATGAATTCCACTGTAAAGCTACCTAATTAGAAGATGCAGTGTATGATCACACGCAAAAGCCTTATCATCCAAAAAGCAAAGGAACACTAACCTGCCTAACCATTTATAGTAATGAACACACAGAACAATTTGTTATCCTGGTGCTTCTGTAGAGTTTTGGACACCTCCTAAATAAAGTCTTACCTTTTGTTTCTTTTTTCTAGCAGGCTGCTGTTCCTCTTCCTCTTCAATCAGCTTGAGTGCCAACTCTTTATTAACCTTTGGAAGTTTCTAATGTAGAAAAGGAAATGTAAAACTCATCAATATATTTTTTTCATGCCAAAGAAATTTTGGCTACGCTACACATTTTACAGTCATGAATTTAGTCCCAGGGACAAAAATAATCTCTACCATCTCTACGTTTTTTCTCTCACTGTGATCACAAAGTTCAACCCAAATTAATGAAAAACTGGGTTTACCCATCCAGTACAGTTACAGGCATTATTATAAAAATGGTTCACCTAACTAAAAGCTTCCTAAGACCTAAGCATAGAAACAGTCATGGGACTATTCCTTGTCAAGTTGATAAGAAAAGTCAAGGTCCCCAAAGCAGTACTGAGTCTTCTAGCAAATGGCATACCATGCTTCAACATTCTAGTTGTTGACTGCGAAGCCATATCACGGTTTCAGAAGAGGTCATTCATCTGCCATAACCACAAGGCAAAACCAGTGTTAACATAACACCTAGAAAGATGCAGAAGCTGTATATTCTTTCTGATCACCAGTCCAAAGGAACTGGCAGGGTTGTACTGAGCTGCTGAAGCATCTTTGGCCTTGGCAGGGATAAGATATCAGGACAGATATGCTGAGCAGATTTGATCTGGAAAGCCTTGATAAACAAACACGGAAGCCCATGATACCATTTTCAACAGTCACTTTTCAGATCATAACTGCATTTTAAGGATCCAAGTCATTTGGTAAACCTCCAGTTTTACATGTAGAAGTAGAAAAAAAAAGTGCAAGCTTTATGCCTTGAGTAGTCTGTGGAAGTTTTGAAGCATAACAAGACTGAAGTGTCCTTTTTCTTCTACTGCTTCATCTCAGTTTCTTTTCATCAAATTGGGTTCCACATACATGTGAATGCCACAGATCCATATAAAAGAGGTATACAGGTTGAGGCTGCAATTTGATTTCAGGGCTCTTGCAACATCAACAAACTCATGTATGAGGTGAAATCCCAATTCAATTACAGCTCCGTGGTGTAGTTATTTTACATTATTCCATATGAACAGTTTTCTCTAAAAGTTTAATCATCATAAATAGGATTTTACCTTTAACTGAACTCTTTGTGCACGTGTTTCTTCTATCTTCTGTCTAATTTTCTCTTTTCTATATTCCTCATAGGCAAATGGATTGACCATCATTTTCACCTTTTAAACAAAACAGAAGGCATTAAAGAAAGGAAACAAATAATGCAGGAGTAAATATAAATGTACATATACATAATGGCAAAAATGTACCAAAATAAGGATCAGCCTTAATGAATTAACCTTATTTACCTTATGATACAGTCGTATGTCCATGAAAAAGCCATGCATATATGCTCTGAGCAGTGGTGATCCAATGAGATGGGCAAGGCCTGGAGGGGGAGAGGGGCATGCGGGGGAGGGAGATGGGGTGGAATAAAAAAAAAAAAAATAGCATAATGTTATCAGAGGACCTCAAAGGAGAGTAAGATATAGGAAATTCTCCCCGTTAAGCTGACTGAATACTTGACTAAAGGAAAACAATGGTACTGATTTGAAAGTATCAAACCCACCCATATGTATGTGCATTCTATCGAGACTGCAGCACCACAAACCATTGTTAAGCTCACAAAGATTTTGAGCAGCCCCACAACAAAAACAGTCTTTTCTTTTTGCTGTAGTAAATGTTTACTGCACACTTTTTAAAGATGCCCATCAGCTCACAATCTATGGATAGTTTACCAAGAAGTATTATTTGTGAGGAGAGAGCTTTCTGAAGATATGTATGTGTTTGATATACACATTTGAATTACAGGTTTTGGTGTGGCATACTGATGTTTTAATTAAGAGTTTTTGCCTTGGGTCACTACCTTTGAAGAACAAGTATGTTGAAAGATATAAATACAGCACCGCAGCAGTTCATAAAACTGTCACCCTAGGCCCTAACCTAAGTAAAGAATGAAAATCTCCAAATGGGAGAAGATTGTGTATATCTTCAGGCAACTCTGTATAGTTGAGAAAAAGGAGAACTTTTCTTTAAAGCAAACATTACCTACAGATCCAATAGTTCCAGAAATTAATAAATCTTGGCTAAAAAACAATTCCAGAAATAAGAGATTTACACTGAGTTTCTCTCTTATCTCCCAAACTAATTTAATGTTTTTAAAAACAAGACACAGGCATCATCTTCAGGAGAAAAAGTTACTGAGTTCAAAAAACAATGCTATTGTTGTAAAACATGGGACTAAATTTATAAACTTGATTGCTACTAGTAGACAACCTTTCATAGAAAGGACTTGAGCTTATATACATTTATAGCCCCAAAATATGCTATATCAATTGACATCTAATAGCACAAAACAGTAATACCTGTAAGTTTTAGGTGTAAGATGCCCCAATAAACCTAGTTTGTCAATCCTAGATGAATTTGATTTAGGAACTGCAGCTTAGTTTCTCAAAAGGGACATTCTGAACCCTCTCCAAGTTCACAGAATAATGGTCTTTTTGGTTAAGACACTGGACTAGGTCTTAGGCCATGTCTACACTACCATTTATGTTGGCAAAACTTATGGTGCTCAGGGGTGTGAAAAAAAACAACCATCCTCAGTGACATACATTTTGCCAGCATAAGTGGAAGTGTGCACCGTGCAACGTTGACAGGAGAGCTCTCTCCCACCGACATAGCTATCGCTGCTCATTCGGGGCAGTTTAATGATGTCGAAAGGAGAGCTCACTCCTTCAGCACAGAGCGGCTTCGTGGGAGATCTGACAGTGGTGCAGCTGCATGGGTACAGCTGTGCCACTGTAGGCTCTCTAGTGTAGACACAGCCTTAGAGATCAGATTCTGTTTCTGGGCCTTTCACAAACTTCTTGTATTATGCTGGTCAGGTTGCTAAGACCATGTCTATACTACAAGCGCTATAGCAGCATAGCTATGGCACCGTGACTATGAGACTAACTGTGTAGCATAGACAGAGACTACAGCGATGGAAGGGCTCCCCTAGCAATAGCAGGTATGTCAATAGAAGCATTCTTCTGTCACCCTAGCTGTGTGTACTCCAGGGATTAGGTTGGCATAGCTACAGGACTCAGGCCTGGTGATTTTTCACAACCCTGAGCATTGTAGCTATGTTGACCTAAGTTTCAAGTGTAGACCAGACAATAGTTTGTGCCTCAGTTCCCCACCTGTTTAAAAAAAAAGGGGGGGGGGGATAATACCTCCCTATCTCTCAGTGATGTTATGAAGATAAATCTTTATGGGTCTTGTATACCATAAAAAAGCCCATAAAAATAAGTTTCCATTGACATCTGTATGAATTTCATTGTATAAAAGTCCAAAATATTCTCTTTACTGATGATACCATTTGCAAGTGGATTCCTTTATCAAGGTACTTACTATGGCTTCAGCACAACCGTATCTGAGCATCTCATAAATATTTAAATATTTAAAAAGTAGAAACAATTTCTCTTCCTTTCCATTTCTCTCTCATTGTGTGGCTAAGAGGTTCTTGCAACAAATTTTTCGTGGCCTCAAAGTGGCCGAAAATACTTAGCACATACATGTCATTTTAATTTATTTATGCAGGGTATTTTTGCACACTCAATAATCAAAATATTACAGTGAAAAGTGATATTTGTATGTTTGTTAATATCAATCACTTTTCACAGGACACTTAGTAGCTATCTGGAAGGCTGTGAAAAGTGATACTTGCATGTTTGTTAATATCACTTTTCTCAGCAAGTCCCAGGGCAAATTAAGCCCTGGATTGAGGAGTGGGGTGGAGATGGAGGCAGTGGGGGGACATGGTGGGAGGGACGTGGGCCAGGGAAGGCAGCGGGGGCTTGGGGTGATGGAGGGATAGATGCAGGGTCAGGAAGGCAGTGGGGTCCGGGGCAGATGGGGAGGGGGCATGGAAGAGAGAGGAGAGTGGGTGGTGAGCCCCGCAGCTGGAGCCGGGGATTGGCACTTGCTCTTGTGTAGCTGGAGGTCAATAACTGAGGCCAGAGCAGGAGCTGCATGGCAGAGGCAGGGGGATGGAGCCCAGTGCCAGAGTCTGAGGCCGCGTGGTTGGATCTGGGGATCGATGCCCAGTGCCACAAGGCTGAAGCCAGCACCCACTGCCACGCACCTGGGACAGGGATTATCGCACACCCAGCGCCGGCGATTGGCACCCAGACTGGCACCCTCTGAAACGCAGCTGGTGCTACAGGTCGGCATCCAGGGTCAGCGGCCAGGACTGGGGGTTGGAGCACGTAGCCGGGGATTGGTGCCCAGGGCCAGAAGTTGCTGCCGGGATTGGGCCTTGGGCTGGTGCCACATGGCCAGAGATGGAGATTGGAGCATGCTGCTGCATGGCCAGGGGTTGGAGCCTGAACTGAAGCCCCATGGCTGAAGGCTGGGGCTGTGTGGCCAGAGCTGGGGGTCAGCGCCTGAAACTCTGCAGCTGGAAACGGGTATTGGCACCTGAAGCACCACGGCTGGAGTCCTGGTCTGCGCAGCTAGGATCCTTAAGTCCCGCTGCTGGAACCTGCCTCCCAACCACCTCAGGGCTGAAGCCTGAGTCTCACTGCCCCCCACCCCGCCTTCCAGTAGAGAGTTCACCATGCTCCTGCAGCATTGTGCCCCACCTGTCTCTAGGGGCTGGGTATGGCTGTGCATCCAGGAGGAACAGGGAAGGGCCAATGCTTTGCCTCCCCCTTCCCTCCCCCCATCACCGCTCTTCCTGGCTGCAAGGAAACCCCCTGGTGGCTGCATGTAGCCATTTGAGAAACACAGGGCTAAAAGAAACTCAAAGCACTTCTTCAGACACACTGAATCACTGTATATCAACCTTCTTCTCAGGTAGGGTGACCAGATAGCAAATGTGAAAAATCGGGACAGGGGGTGAGGATAATAGGTGCCTATATAAGAAAAAGACCTGAATATCGGGACTGTCCTATAAAATCAGGACATCTGGTCACCCTATCCTCAGGAGACAAGCTGTGAGCAAGATTCTCATTGAACTGAGAAAGATTACCACCAAGTAGGGCAAATCGGGACTGGCATGTTAGAAACAGTGGCAAGAGTTGGGAAGAACTACTTGGAGTAACTTTTTAACAGCCCTTTTATTATACAGCACACCCAAACTGCAGACAGGCAACATGCAGCAATGTGAGTGCTTTAAAACTGAACAAGGAAAAGGGGACAAAAAACAGACACAAAAATAAAATAAAAGGTCTCTAAAATTTTACCTAAATTTTCAAGGTCTTTTCTGGTAACAAATTTGTAATCATCATAAACTGTGCTCTCTGGATTCTCCTCCAGTTCTTCTGTCAAACTGTCCAAGAATGAGCACCATCTTGGGGCAGGACCTAAAACCTGTGGGCATGTTAAGAAGAGTTCTGAATTTATACATACACTCAAAAATAAAAGCACACCCAGCTCCTCACACCTGCTGCTCTACTGCAGTGTGAAAGGAAATACACAACATTGAAGCCAAATATGCTTAAACATCTTGAGAGCACAGTCAAACCTACTTCTTGCAATACAAACAGAAATAGCCCTGTATACTCTTTGGCAGCACTATTGTTACAATCTAGGTAATTTAATGTAGGTCAACAATTTAGAGGCTTCCAGTTTAACAGCTTCAAAATTTGACAAATTGGCTGATTATATATTAAAAGCCAAACATGACGGATACAGTTTTGAACTTACATAATAACTCTAGAAAACAAACAAATCTTTCACACTCATCTGGATCTTGACTTTATTAGCTCACTGGGCAATTATGTTAAATCTCATTTTGTCCTGTTCATTTAGTTAAGATGCCTGTATGCATTTCACATACTTTCATTCAAGGAAAAACACACTGTTGTGAGCTGATAACTGGAAATGTTTAAAAAATTTAAATACGAAATGTGTGAGATTTGAACTCAGTTTTGCTAGACTATCAAAGTACTTTCAATTCATGCTTCCTCATCCCCAAAAGCAAATAATTATTATTATTTTTTTAACATCCCTAACTTTTTCCACTGCTGATACGAATCCTTCTCAATCTTGATGCATACAGTCTCACCCACTGTGCTGAGCCTATTATTTTAGTAGGTGTGCTAGCTCTGTGGGAAAAAGGCCAACATGAAGGTTCTCTCTCCAGGGGGAAAAGTGGAGACTCAGTGGGAAGATTAGGATGTTAGGGAGGTCACCAACTCCAGCAGAGTGGAACTTTTAATAATCCATTTTCTTTTTTGTTCCATCATTACTAAAACATGAAATGGAAAAAAAAAAGTCACAATAGATACGGCAATGGATGCTATTCAAAAGAATTTTTTAGGCAACTTTGATAATGCAATACATGTAATTCGTTCCTAATGTGAAGACTGTGTTATACCAATAAGGATCTCTCAAAGTCTATGGTGACAAATCATTTTGCTCCATCGCCTTTTTAAAAATGCATTTTTCTTCAAATAACTATAGTTGCCTTAAAATAGCTGTAGTGTATTCCAGACCATAACATTCAAATGTATTTAGTAAAATTTAAAAGCCCTAAAGCAATATTTCCTTCATCAAGAAAAATGTCTGGCAAATTTAGCAGGGTTCCTCATTTTGTTTAATCTGCTCTATTAACTAGCTCTATAAATATCCTTTGCTGTTTAGAAATTTGCAGCACTATCTTTTAAAGTCACGAGAAATAAGAATAAGGTCAAACTGTGATCAAAGTTGGCAACCATAACAAACATGGCAACTGGAGGTGTACACTGGCATTGTTAACCATACATTTTACCCAGATTAGATCTTTCCTCGGAAGATCACAATTAACTTGTCTCTGACAATAGAAACAGCTGCCTACTTAATCAATAAGGTCGGATGAACCAAATCTCTATGGCTGTCTGAACAGCAGTAATCACTTGACTAATATGGGTAACATTCAGTAGAATCTTCCAGTCAGATAATTTTTCCTCCTTTTAGATCTTGTGTCTCCAATTATATCTCCTGTTTTCCCCTGCTTCAAAGCTAAATGAAAAGCTTTTAATAAAATTAAGATTTCAGTCAACTGAGTACAAGCGTTCCAGCCTTTCACGCTAAGTCAAACGGTTACTGCTAAACGTTGCTTCATTACCGTTGCCAAAAGAAAGGACTTTTCCTAGTCATATGTTTTGTGGTTACCGATATTCTAGTTTTGGACACAATTCTAGTAATTTTTTTTTCTATGTTACTGCTGAAAAATATTTTCTGTCGGTGTAATCTTAAGTCAGTCTCCTGAAGAGTCTTTGAAATAAGTGGAGTTCTTAACTCATATATATTTTAATCCCACAAAAAACGAGTCCTTCATAATATCCTGCTGTCACTTTGCTTTAACAAATACAAGGTTCCTGCTTGTCACTTGGACAATTTTTTAAAAAATAGATCTCATCTATTGCTACGACACCACATCCTCAGGTTGTGGCCAACAAGATTTAAAAACTACAGGTTTATCCATTAAAGCACAGGTTACTTCAGATGCACAGTGAGCTCCAAAGGACATCTTGAATACAGTAGAATCTCAAAGTTACAAACACCGCAGGAATAGAGGTTGTTGATAACTCTGAAATGTTGATAACTGAACAAAACATTATGGTGGTTCTTTCCAAAGTTTACAACTGAGCACTGACTTAAAACAGCTTTGAAATTTTATGCAGAAGAAAAATGCTGCTTTTAACCATATTAATTTAAATGAAACAAGCACAGAAACAGTTTCTTTACCATTTTAAATCTTTTTAAAGCTTTTTTTTTTTGTAATTTACATTTAAAACAGTACTGTCTCTCTAAATACAGATATTCTTTTTTTTAGTTTTACCACTTTTGTTCGTCCTCTCAAGCCCTCTGAAACTGAATTCCTGCCCACCCTTTGCTTTATAGCATGTTCCATTTTAATAAATTTACAGGAGTTTTATTTTCATCTTTAACTGTTAATCCCTTTCCTCCGTTTACTTCCTTCCTTAGTTAAAGCACATTACATTCCCTTCTCCTCTCTTCCAGCAACCACCCAAACAACCTTAGCCTTTCCATCTCCACAAGGCCCTAGGCACCATCAGAGAGTTTCTATGCTTCTCCCTACTCAGAGACAAATCGTCCCCTGGCACAAACACACACTCTGTTGATGGGTTAGCAAGTGTTCTGAGAGCTGAGAGGGTCTGATTGTCCAGTTCCCTGTTACCAGTGCCACAGCCAGGGGAACAGAGACTGCTTCCCCACCTGGGAATCAGGCTCTGCTTTGAGAGAGGTGCTAGTTAAGTAGGAGGACTTCCTAAGTGGCTAATATTACTGTGAACCGACATTGAGATAATTCTACTAAATCCAAATGGAGAAAAATGCAAAAACTAGACTCAAAGTAGAAAGTTTCCAGTTGTACAATATTAACAAATGACATTTCTAATCCGTTTAGATGTCAATTTTAATAAAGTTAGCAAATTGTAAATCATGAGTCAGTACATATTTAAATTCGTTTTTTATTCATGTTCTATATTTCTATAAACATAGAAATTTCAAAATCACTAGCAATATTCATCAAGAAGTAGATGATTTTCAAAGGCACAAAGGGAAGTTAGGCACCAAACTCTCAGTGAAAAATCAATGAGAGCTGGATACCTAAGTCTCCACGCTACAGTCTAATATGGACAAAAATATCTAGCCATTACATCTCCAATTCACCAGGTAAAGATGCAAAAATCAACAGACACAGTGCCTAGTTTCCCTAGTCCACATTATAGTGTTTGGGCAAAGAATTCTATCAGCTTTTTCACTGTTAACACAAGACAAAATGTAATGGGTCCTCTATTATAGAAATGTTCTGAGATGTTCAACTGAGTTTTAAATATGCCTAAAACTTGTTCAAATATTAATTGTAAAAGGGAGACAATTTCTAGTGGGATTAACCTCCCCAAAAAGATTATGTTACTGTAAATTAGATTTATTTTTTTTTACATTTAATATTCTTTGTATTTTGAAGGGCAATTAAACTAACATTAAGAGGATGATACTGTAATACAAGAGCCTAGTTGTGGTACAGCTCTGATACAATGCAACTGTTAATCTATGTTGTTGCAGATGAATTTAATGAAAATAATTTAAAGAAAATGTATGAAATCCCTGCGGACCTCTCCTGATAATACCACACTGTTGTCCTCCCATTAACATTCCACTGAAGTTAATGAAATGTTAAGATACACCAGATATTATTTCAAAAGCACAGCATGTGCTTGCTAATCTATATTTGGTACTTTTGATAGCAATTGAGCAGTTAAATGCTGTTTAACTAGTCAGTTTCATAGTCAGCTCCACAGCTTCATTTGAGCATAGAAACAACAGACCCAATCCCAAAAGGTGCTGAACACTCAACTCCTACTGATTTCACAAGGAAGCTGAGAGTGCTCAGCACCGCACATGATCAAGCCCTATGAGATAAATAGAATGAAGTTGACTTTAAGGAAGGGAGAATACTATGTTAAGTACCAGTTTGATGCAGTTTGAGCCCAATCCCCTACAACTGAAATTAACAAGAGTTTTGCTATTGACTTCAAAGGAAGCAGAGGCCAGTCCAAAGTTCTAGTTTATAAAATGCCACATTATAGGACACTAAAAAAGAGTTTATAGTAGAATTACCAAATTGTAAATGGTATGCTAGAAATTGCAGTAAGTCTTCCTACTGCACAAAAAAATATTTTGTACTATTTATCTACTGCAATAAAAATATTAAAATATATATTCACAAAACAGCAGAAATCAGATTTCCAAATGCAGTTATATAGTTTAAACTGCACTAAATTGCCCTGAAGGCAGAACACAAAACTAATTTGTAACACTTCAAATTAACACTTCACATTTTACAAAACACACAAGGATATATGGGTTATCAAGTTATCAGTCAGTCGATCTTACAATTCTTATTTTAGGTCAGTATTGATTAATGTGTGATCTTGTAAAACATCCATTTACTACTTTGTTATGAGCTCCACAGCATATACAGTGGTGGCTTTACAGGTGGGATTCAAAAGGGAGACTTCAGTTCCTAACTGCCACTATAGATGCACAACTAACTTCCCCTGCAATGCATAGGGAGCCTGGGTGCCTAACATAGAGTTGTGAATTCCACTTGGCAGCAGGGCACCTGGATGGCAGGTACTGCAATGCTAGGCACATCCCCCCTGTAATTCCCACCTCAGCTGCCTAGTTAACACCATATAACTTGTGTCTCCAGTCTTCATATTAAATAAGTCTCTCTTTTAGGGGTTTCCAAACTGGTTATTTACCTTGGAATGCAAGATCTTAGCTATACGGCAAAACTGTATTAATGTATTTAAAAAACAAACAAAAACAAAAAAATGTGCATCAGATCTGAATAACTAGTTTAAACAACAAAGATAGCCTTTTATTATGGCTTGATTATGCAGTCAGATTTGTCTTCAACAGGCAAGACACAAAATTATCTAATGGTGGTCTTCAAATTAAGGTGGAACAGAATTGTTCTTGGTTGGTCAGTCTCATTTACTGTAAGGTTTGTCTACACTGCAATGTACGCCCAGGGTTCGAACTCAGGCTCAAGCCTAACCCCCCTTCATCATAAATTGTACTAACCCAGGGATCGGACCCAGAATCCCAGTATCCCTGGAGTCAAGCTAGGACCCAGCATTCAATCCCTACTGCTTTGCACAGCCCCACTTGTTTCGTGCTCTGGGAGTCTACCAAAAGTATTGCACAACTCCACAGGCTCACTTTCTTTATCCGCAGTCAAGTTTGGTGGACTGTCAAGTTTTCCCGCACTGTCCCATGAACAAATGGCTACAGCAGCCACACTTTGGGAAGGCACCAGGAAGTCTGGGATGGGGGGAGGAGGGAGACACTCACACCCACATAATACAGCACAGATGCTGGAGCCCCAGGTTTCAACAATTCCTAACCTGGGGTTACAAGTGCATAGATGAAGTGGGTATTCACCCACGAAAGCTCATGCTCCAAAACGTCTGTTTGCCTATAAGGTGCCACAGGATTCTTTGCTGCAAGTGCACAGACAGACACTCAAGCCCTAAGTTAGATCCAGGGTCTGCTAACTCAAATTCTACTAACCCTGGACTTACACTGCAGTTCAGACATAACCCAAGGCCACTTTACATTGCTCTGGTAATACACATGGATGTAAATTGTAAGATATTCTCATGGCAAGGCCCCTTTACGCTGCCAAAATGTGGTAAAAAAGGAGCCTTAGTGTAAATGAAAACCTTCCCCCTTATGTTTGGGGAACGCATTGAGGAAAACTTTTTAAAACAGAAGGTTCTCTACTAAAGGTGGATTCTTCTAGTTTTTCCTGTGTATTTAGCCTGACAAGACTAGAATAGTTATGAAAGGTACACTGTATATACTCGTTCATAAGCCAAAATTTTCTAGTAAAAAAGAGAAGCACCAGAGACCGGGGTTGGCTTATGAACAGGTATAGAGAGAGAGAGAGAGAGGTGGGACACAATCCCTACCCACAACAGAGAGAGCAAGGAGAGGCAGCACAACCAGCAGAGACAGAAGGGAAGAGGCGGGGCCAGAGTCTCTCCCCTTCTGGCCACGCTGCCCTCTGGGGCTGGCAGGCTGCAGCCGTGCCACTTGGTCCCACTCCCCAGAGCAGGCTGTGGCTGTGCCATCCTGGCACTGGAGCATGCTGTGGCCACAGTGCCCGGCCCAGGACACTGTAACATGCTGCGGCCACGCCGCCCAGTGTGACCCACCAGAGCAGGCTGTGGCCACACTGTCCAGCTTGCCAGAGCAGCTCCAGCCAGGTCACAGACATCCTTCCCTGGCCCTCCCCAGATAAGGTGAGAAAGGATGGGATGGGGAAAGTGTGGGGGGGGTCCCGGGCTAGGGGTGGGGTCATGTGTGGGGTGGTCACAGGGGTTACGCCGCTGACTCCCACCTTCTGCCCCCAAAAGTTACCCCACCAGTTGCTGTCCCGGCCCATCAGGATAAGCGGCTGGCCCATCAGGGTAAGCAGCTGGCGTGCATGCATACTTTGTTTACTTAGGTTTACCTCCGTGCCTGCAGACACTTGAGGTAAACAAACCATCTCGGACCACCAGTCACTTCTCCTGATGGCCCGCAAGCCAAAGTTTGCTGACCTCTGAATTATAGGATCAGCTTATGAACAGGTTATAAAAATTTTCCATTTTTACTTATCCATCTCAGGGGGATTGGCTTATAAACAAACTGGTTTATGATCCAGTATATACGGTATATTCTTTAGACTCTGATGATGCAAGTTCATATGCCCATGCAGAGCCCCAGTTACTTCAACAGAGTCCATCCATGTATATGAGTTTACTGGATTAGGGCTTTCATGGAAAACTGGTCTTAATGTATCTATATTTTTAATTAACATTAAAAAATTACTTGTTACATTTTCAATAGGATGCACTTGTTAAAATGTTAAGTATGTCTAAATGGGCACAATCACACTTGCACATGCTTTCAGGTTTCAACAGTGCTGCTTAATTGCAGAGAGACTACAGCAAGCCTAAATGAGGAAGGAAAAACAAATGGGTGATCCTCAGGGCCTGGGTGGCGATTTAAATGTGCAATTGCATTTTCATCATAATTAGTTCTCTAATTGCACAACCAAGTTTAGTCAACGCACCTGCATGAGTAATTAATTATGACTCATGTAAAGAGTACTATTTTTAATGCTTTCTTCTCTATTTCTTAAAATTAGAGGTATTGATCTGAACGTGCAACAATTTTCTATCAGCTGTATTGAAAAGGCAAGAGAAGGAAGAAGGCATTTTTACTTTAACACAGTTACTAGCCAAGAACAGAATGTTGTGCACCAGCATTTAAACAGGGAGACAACACCCCACTATTATGACCCTGGGGCAGTAGAGGGCACACGTAAAAAGACAGGCTGATCTTGGTGTGAAACAATGCACTGTGGAATATCAGAGGGAGGACTGAAACGTTAACCCAAAATACAGACTGCACAAAAGTTTTCCCAAATTAATTTAATTTTGAAATGAACTTAACCAACTTTCAACATGAATATCCAATTTGCACTAACCAGCCAGTTAATTCAGAAGACGAATTGCATTGTGTGGATGCAGTCCACTTTAATTTATAAAACGGCAGTAAGTCTGAAATAAAACTGATATGCAAACAAATCTTTAATGTTTCCAAGTTATAGCTCTGACAGCACTGCTTTTTATTTCTTTTTAACTTTTTAGGCTGTAATTCATGGCATGGGTCTGACTTCAAGCACAAAAACAGCCTTCATTTGCTAGCTACCTTGTTTAGTTGGAATCTTAATGAAGGACAAAACAATCTTCTACTCATTTAGTGCAATAAGCTTAAACAGTAGGTCAAGCATTCCTGTTTTCAGATACAGTCAATGATCAGAAGAACTAGTCTTTTATCCATTTCCCGTCAAATATTATTTTTTAACCATCTCATAATAATCTGCATAAATCCATCTCTTCTTATCTATGGTATAAATTATCAAAATCAGCCTTTCCAGTCAGGAGTACCTCTGCAATCATATCATGATTGACCTCAAGACCAGGACATCTCTCTGGCTATAAATTCTCCGTTCTGCTACCCTATCTTTTTGGCACTGCTGAGTCAGGCTGCTCAGTAATTTTTATAAAAATCCAATAAAGCATGAAATGTATGTTTCCAGACTTCATTTATATTTGCAGTGTAGAAAGAACCAGAGGCCCCAAGGGGTCCCAGTATGAGATAGTTCCAAAATAGACACATAAGAAACAGTCCCTGTCCAAAAGACTCTAAAATCTAAGAATCTTGTGCCTTTGTCAGTGTGTCTGACTGCATTCCAGATATAGCCCAGATCCAATACTTCTTATATCGATGCTCAGAATTTTGCAAAATCACATATCAACTGTAATTTGCTACCTTTGAGTTCCATAGGCTTGTCCCAGATTTGTCTCAAATCTGCTCTTTCCAACTTAATCTCTAAAACCAGCTTAAACTCTGCAAACTGTTACTTTGGCAAGTACTCCCAGTTAGTTTAATGCAGCAACCTGGCTGAATAAGGGTTTGTGGGATTGGCCCCACATCTCTTCTCCCGTAAATTTCTATTTAACATTTCACATTCTCATTAGACTCAATATGTGGGAGATTTAACACTATAACCATAATCACATCTTCTCTTTAGTCAGCCAGGAGCATATTGGAATGCAGTTTTAAACAAGAAATCAGATGTGAGAACCCCACATTTCACTTTTTGTGGCATACCACTGGCAGCAATATCATATATAGTTTTCAGTCAGTAAGAGTTTAGGTCTGATGGTCCCATAACTTTCCTGCTATTATAAACGAGGGGACAATTCCAAATTGGATCAATTTGGATCTCGACCCAAGTATGTCCAGTGTGTCTCAGCAGCCCTTTTTGGTAGATTTGTAAATCATATTGAGGAATGAGAAACAAACTAACTCTGCTGTGCCTGCATACTCTATTTTCTTAGAATAGGTGGCACAGATCAGACATTAGGACTCAATTACAATTTTTCTACATTTGGGAAATCCAGACTTCACCTTCCCCCAGAAAACCACATTTTTCTTTGGATCCATATCCTTTGCTCCTCTCCCTCCCCCAGTCAAATGAGAAATTTAAAATTGGCTACAAGCATATAGCAGCATTTTTGTGGGGCCTTTCATACCGCATCTCTCCAATTATCTCTTTATCCTTTCCACCTTCTGATTTAGACACCATTCAGCCCATTCAGTTTTCTATCTCAGGAGGGAATTGCATTAGAAGACTATTTTTTCCCAAGTGAGTCTTAAGCTTTCTACCTCTTAATCAGTTTACAAAGTATTCTCAGAGATATTGCTGCAGATATTTTGACATCAAACAGTAAAACCTGACTTCCATAATTCTTTGATATGCCCCATCCAGCATATGAGACAGACTTTGAGGATTTACAAGAGGGTAACAGGTCACTTGTATATAAAGTAAGTCCAGTTTAATTTTCTCCCCTACCAAAAGTTCATTCCCTGTAGTTTCAGCTAGTGTGTCACTAGCTCAAAAGTCATAACAAGATAGGAAAGTGGGCATTGCTATGTTCTCCCCGATCCCACAGAAAATCTTCCCCATGCATAAACATTCACATACTCAAACCTGGACAATGTGTTACAAGAGTTTTGCCAAAACACCACTTTTTGTTTTTTTCTCATTCAGCATGTCAAAGAATGCCACACTCATTAAAAAGTTTTTCTATGCTGATACAGAGAGACTGCTGCAAGAACTTGTACAGATTTAGTATAGTGTGTAATATTTAATATCTTCCCATTCTGGTATTATCTGATAATAACCATTACTTTTGTTAATCCTGGCCAGTTTAACTTTACAGTTTTATGCATCATATCCTGCCCTCTGCCAGGGTTTTGCAGTCAATTATTCATTGACAGGACCAACTTCACATACTGTGGGTGACTTCTGGGATTCTGATTAAAATAATGGATGCGTTGCTCATCGTCTGTGGGAGCAGCCTGGAGGAACAGGAATCACTAAGAGTTTAAGTAATAGTTTTCAGAGTAGACAGGATAGTCACTCCTTAAAAAAGATAAATAAAATTAACAGAAGACTCTTTTCGAGGCAATTTCCCTTTGTTTCTTCTCTTTTACTACATCATTTATTCTGCTCTTATTAGTTGTTCTAACACCTGTCTTTTCAGATCTTCAAGTGTCCCCATAGTAACAAAATAATTAATTAAAAAAAAAAATAAAAAGTCTTCTTGTTCCTCTGCCACAGGGGTGGGTATCTTTTTGGCCCAAGGGCCACCTCGGCACTGAAAAACTGTATGGAGGGCCAGGTAGGGAAGGCTGTGCCTCCCCAAACAGCCTGGCCCCCGTCCCCTACCCGCCCCCTCCCATCCTCTGATTGCCCGCCTCAGAACCCTCAACCCATCCACTCCCACCCGCTCCTTGTCCCCTGACCACCCTCTTCGGGGCCCCCCTGCCCCTCGAGTCTCCACCCCCTATCCAACTACCCCTGCTCCCTGTCCCTTGACTGCTCCAACCCCTATCCATACCCCCGCCCCAGACAGCCCTCTCCCCCAGGACTCCCATGCCTATCCAACCGCCCCTACTCCCTGTGCCGACTGCCCTGACCCCTATCCATACCCTCGCCCCTTGGCAGCCCACCATGGGATTCCCACACCTATCCAACCCCCCCGTTCCCTGTCCCTGACCGCCCCCCCAACCTCTGTCCCACCCAACCTCCCCCAGGACCCTCCCCCCAAGACCCTCTACACTACCGCACTGCCCAGCAGGAGCGGTGGGCCAGAGCTGGCGGTGCAGCATGCTGTGGGAGGACAGTGAGGGAGGGACCGGGAGCTCAGGGGTTGGGCAGGACGGACCTGTGGTCCAAAGAGCCGTAGTTTGCCCACCTCTGCTCTATCATATCCAACTCCGCTCTCTTCTTTTTGTTGTAACCCCATCTGCCCTGGTTGGTGACATTTTTTGTTTACTGTCTTGCCTTTTTAGTTTTAGGTTTTGGTTCCTGGTCGCTAGTATTTTATCATCCAACATCTTGCTACCACTTCCATTGTTTCCTACATTATGTTTGGATCTGCAGATCTTTCTTTTCCCTAAAGAAGTTTTTAAACATTCCTACTTGTGAGGAACATACTGGGGCCAAATTCACCATTGCTGTCAGACGCAGCAAGTCCATTGAAAACTCTTTTGTCCTTCTATAGTACCAGATTCAGTTTGCATCTTTTATGTCTTGCTTTTCAGTATAACCAGCAGTGGTTTTAAGGGACCATCAACAGGATTTTAAGTTTTCACCATAATCCCTTTCAGATTTTGATATGAAGACACGGGAAAAGAAAAATCTACGTAGATATATACCTGACATACCTGAGAGTAAAAAAAATTCGTTCCCATTCATACTGGGCTTGCCACACATCTAAGAAGGAGTAGCTCCCTACTGCTTTAACTCTTGAAGAGGCCTTGATAAGAGGATGGGAGGGGGGTTGGAGGAGGGGAACGGGACTAAAATCCCAGTGGCTCTACATTAGATAAACTGATCAGTTGAAGCTAAGAAGGGCTGTGGGAGCAGACAGGGCTAGTAACACTCAACATTCCTTTTACCGCATGCCAGACTATTACTTCTGCACAACCCCCAGCTTGCTTAGGTGCAACATCTGAGCTGGGCCTAATGAAGATCCTCCTATTAAACCACTATGCCCTGCAGCCACACCTATGACTGTGTGTGCTTTCAAACACACTTGTGGTGCAGCAAGTGCAGCTACATGAACAGGTATGTGAGAGTACTCAAGCAAGCTGATTGGAGTACAGGCTGCCAGAGGACTTAAAATACAAAACAAAAACAAACCCTGACCACAAGCTTCAAGCAGATTCTCACAATCCAAAGTGAAAGGAGAGTCAAAGGCTCACTAAAGACTTCATTAATCCAATCTAATGAACTTGGGAAGCACTAACACTATGATAATAGATTCCAATATAAAACCTTCTGATAGATAAGTTGCCCTAAGGGAGCTTCTTTTGTTACCACATTTGAAATTTGCAGAAATTCCATTTCCAATTAGATTTGGAACCTACAAAACTATTTATATTTATTTACTTCTGAACTTCTTCTTCCTGACAGCCACTGATCTAAAAATTGATAGTGACTCACCAACAGCAGGAAAGCCTAGCAGATGAAAATGCTAAACAAAAGTAGAAGACACACTGGTTTTGCATCAATTGAAGCACTTTAGTCTAAAAAAAGCATACAAGTTTCGCAAGCGTCATTTCTAAGCACAAGATTAGTATGTTTTTAAAAGGATGCTTGTACAATCTGTAGAGGCCATGCATGAGGCCCATCATGCTGCTCAATACTGTCTCACTGTTTCCTTGTCTTCTCCTTTCTGGGTCCATATTGTCTTAGACTGTACAGTATGTAACACAATGGGATCCTGGTCCCTGATGAGAGCTCCTAGGCACTACAGTCATAAAAATAAATAATACTTTTCATAAGCTTTACAACTTCTAGGGTGTTTGTATCCTGTGTATTTTCCTATTGCTGTGCTGAACAGAATATTCATGTTAAGGACTAATAATTGCTGTGCGTTTTCCTCTTTTCATGGGCAATCTGGTTAACTAAGAAAATAATTTCTGTCTGTTTGATATTATTTAGACACAAATACACAATAATATTCTGTGGGAACACAAATCCCACAATGCCCTCTCCTTCTTACTCTAAGGGCTGTTGTTGGTGCAGGACACAGTGGAGCTTTATACTTCCAGAGGGTTCCCCTACAGTGGGAAGTTTCCACTGGCTACCTCCACTTGAATTAAGGCAAAGAAGCCTTTGCAGACTGGAGAATTTGACCCAGTAACTTTAAACACTGGCAGAGCACTTTTTCCTTGTTTTCCAAGTGTACCGAAGAAAACCTTGGGTGCACAGGATACTATGCTCATACAGTATGTTAGAGGCACAAGGATAGCACCTCCCGGCCCAAATGTGTGTCTCATTTATCTTGACCACCAGCTGCATGGTAATGTCTATACCAAGACACAGTCTGCATTTTTAATGCTGGCAAACACACAGATGGTTTTAGAATATTATTCATTAAACTTGTGTGTTATTGTTTCCTGGTCAGCACTGCGCTTCCATAGCCTCTTTGGCTATTTTATCCCATTGTTCTTCCTAATGAAGTGCAGCAACCAAGCTCATATGTAATTTTCTGAAAGACCTTTCTCCACTAACAGCATTTTAAAATCCCAGGGGATAGAACATGGCATGGACTGTGGCAGAACACATTTAATGAAGACCCTCCACTATTTATTTTAAAAAAAGCTTTTTTCAAGATTCCACTCTTTAAAGCTATTCTAAATTTTAGAATTTATCATCTCAAAATACAAAAGAATTCCATTACAAGAGTATTTTTAGAGCAACATTAAGGCTAAGGGTAGTTCAGAACCCAACTTGAAGCAGTAAAATCTAAAGAATACAGGAAAGGAACACAAGAGACAGAGTTCAATAAGCTTGTATTAGTTTATATTGTATTATAGAGGCCAACTGATAAAAGCTGCTAAGAAGAGTTATTTCTAGAAGCCAGAAATGGAAAGCTCCATCAGGTCATCTTGTCTGTAGCCCTGTTTTAAGTCATTTAGAGCAATAGAGGGTTTGACACCTTCCTTAGGCGACTACTCTAAAGTATATTAGACTTTCCACTGGAATTAAATGTATCAAAAACATTTAGTCTACGTATTGTTGTGGAGTCTGAAGTGTCAGCCACGTTCAAGGGAATCTGGCGGGGCGGGGGAAGGAGTAATGGGAGGTGTGTGAGAGAAAGATAAAGGATCAGGAATACCAGGTCTAGTGGCATGTCTTCTAGCCTGTGTAACTGAAAGGTTAGTTGGGAATCTGGTGATGAGCAAGTGTGTGCTAAGCCACTGGCATGGCAATCTAATTTCTTCCCTCACAATGTCCTATTTTATAAGCCTTGAAGGAAGGAAGACTGGCATATCAGTTCTCACAACTCCAGCCCGATAATACACAGGGAAGGAGGAGTAACTGTCGGGGTCTCCAATTATCTATTCAGATAACACAGAGATGTCCAGCATAAACTGATAAAATGTAAAAGTTTATTCCTGCAACTGTACATAGCTGAGTTTCAGTTAGGGACCAGTTAGTGATTTGAAATAAGTTTTTTTTAAAAGCTTTTCTGAATATAAAAACGGTTTTCAATATAAAAATAAAATACGTAATTCCTAATGTTGGTTTTCATCCATCTGCTGATTGTATTTAGCGCACAACTTTTGGCGTTGGAAACGGGAACACATCTTTATAGCCTCATAATCCTGTGACTGTTGGTTTATAATTATGAGGAGTCATAATCGAGGAAGGATTTAGCTTAATAGTAAGACACACTATAATATAGTATAATCTGTATAAATTACTCACAGGAAAGAGTAATCTACCTGATACCTATATGAGTTGAAACTACGTAGAGGGTGGGTAGCAGCACAAACATTTAAAGTTACCCTTTAGAGAAAAATCACAAATGCTTGTTTTATTAGAAGGAGTCTACCATGACAAATTTCCAGTTACTCTTTTTTATGTACTGCTAGACAATACCAGTTTCTAAACTCTCCCTCCACCATTATTACATCCTTCAAATATTGCAGATGGTTTCCTTCACCCTTTCATTGGCCAGGGCTAAGTAAATTACTGCACTGTCTCTATATTTGCATAAACATGACAAAGAAAAACACACACAGAGTACAAGGTCAGATATACTGAACTACCAAGTGCAACTTTTAAAGAGATGCTTGAGGTTCAAATCTTCTGCCTCCTTAGAGAAGGAAAAGAGAAAAAAACCCAAGAACTATTTTTATTTTTAAAATGAGAACCCAAGAATAGAGGTCCCTATACTACTGATTCCTTTGCAAACCAACTCTCTGCACATCTATGTAAAAGATATTCAGCTAAGACCCACAGAATTAATTGGCAGGGTACAGCCACTATCTGTAGGTCAATGACCCCCCCCACCATCTACCCAAACTTTACAACAAAGACTGTCCAAGGAATTCTCTTCTCTGCAATAGCTCAGTTAGAGTGCTCCACATGCAAGCTGTCGCACATGTGGGTGAAGTGGGATGGGTGTCCTAGACAAGACTGGGAGGGGGCCATAGCATGTAGCACTGCCAGGATTCTGGGCAGTACTGCTGCCTCTAGGCAGTTATTCCGGGGGCCATACCCCTCTCAGTTTTATGCTTCACCCCTCTAGAAGCACACTACAAAATCTCTCAGAAAATCAGCATCTGCATGTATGGTGGTGAAGGAAACATCCCATGTAAGTGGCAAAGAATTTACTTCTGTCTCAAGCCCCCTCCCTGCTATCAAGCGAAAGGTGGAGTCTGCAGTTCAATTAAAAAATTCTCATGCACTTTATTTAACCTTCAAAAAGTAGGAGTGCTCTGCAATGAAAATTTGTGCACAACTTGGAATATCAAATCTGCCAGAGAAATGATAGAGAACACTGCAATTAAGGACTCAAAATTACTGGTCCCTTCTAACTCACAGGATGACTGAAGATACTTGCTTTTCCCTTACCACAGTTACAGTAAAATTTGCTAAAATTGTCTAGATTTCATCTGAAGGACTTTTGATATTATAATAATATTCAATAATTGTTATGAATGTAAAAATTGGAGCACAAAAATAGTAGCCAAGAGTAAAGTATTTTGTAAGGAATGTTGTCCTGTTTAACTAAGCAACCTGAGCTGTTCGGTGTAGTCTTCATTTAGAGTCAGTGTAGTAGTGTCAATTTAAAATGGACAATTTATTGGATTATCGTGTATTAGATATAATGGGAATACAAAGGCTTCATATACTTTCACAATGCATCCATGTGATTTTAGCTGAACAACTCCAAAAAGATTCCACAGGATGACCAGGAAATTGCTTTCTGAATCTCACACATTGATGCTTTTGGTATTTATGCTTACAAGGGTGTGATTCTTCTGAACCAATTAATGGTGATGGAAAACAGAGGATTTCCTTTGTTGGGAATATGCCCAATGTGCTACTTTTCAGCCCGAAACCTTCAGGTTAAAGATAGGAAGCTCACACTTCCGTCTGCATAGACAAACAATTTTTTTTTTTTGTGTTAAACTTGTTAACATACTGTAAGACAGGCCACATATTGTTCAACTAAAACTCATTTCATAGTGTATTTGCTCAAACTCATGTTTAAGATATCAGGATGATATGGATAGAACTTATTTTCAAGTTTACACAACAACCAAATACTTTAAAGAGGATGATGTACCAAGTCTTAAAACAAGTTAATCTTTGGTTTTTAATAAGAAATGATTTTCTTAATACTAAAAAAAATTGTGCTTCTAATGCCACCACCCTTTAGCCCAAGGCTCCCAAAACATCTTTGTCAGCACTAAACTGTGATGAGGCAGGAATTTTCCATAACATTTTTATGAATGGTATGCACCACGGTGACTTATGTGATTATCCAGTGGGTGCACAACAACAGTTAAAATGCACCTGGAGCACGGTGGGAGGCATGAGGTGTTTAGGTCATTCAACTGCCTAGGGTGATATGAATGGGTCCTTACGGACTGGCTGAAACCAACCCATATCAGCAGAAGATCAAAATGCACTGTGATATGAGGTGTTTAGGTCAGGCAACTGCTTGAGGTGATATGAATGGGTTCTTAAGGACTGGCTGAAACCAAATCATAACAGCAGAGGACCCCTAAAGACAATGGTAACCTCAATCGCCAGGACACTCACACTAGCAACCAACAGCAAGAGGCAGGAGATTGCCCCCATGGCCACCCCACCGGTAGGGAAGCAGAGAAAGACCTTGAGCCAGAGAACAACATGGAAAGGCATTAGGCAGCTGTGGTAAAAGCTGGCCTTTGGAGAGAGACAGCAGCTCTGATCAAGACTGACAAAGGGACAGAGAGAAAGTAAACCAAGATGGTTCCTAGCACAGCTCAAGGCCAAAGCTTTCAATCAGAACCTTTTAAAGATACTGCTTGGAAAAAATGAATCATCGAGGGGCAAAATCCCACAAAAGATAATCTTGAAGCATTTTCAAGTTTCATGTAGGACAACAGCCCTGAGTCAGGAAAGGGCTAAGGAATCAAGTTATTTTCCAAAGCCACCTGAAAGGCAAAGATGTTCTAGGAAGGTTTAGAGACTAACCTCTCTTCCTCGCATCAGAAGCTAAACTGCTTCCAGTCAGAGAAGACAATCTATTTGGCTGTATGCCAAAATTTTAGGGAAATCAACAACTTCTAAAGCAGACATACCTTTAATTTAGAAAAATTCCACCCTCCTCTTTTAACACCCAAACCAATACACTAGAGTTTCCAGACTTGGTATAAGTATGTAACCCCACATCAGTTGTCTTTGAGTCTGAGAAATGAGAGTCAGTCTGCCTGGAGATACTTAAGCAAGGACTGACTACGTTAGTGTATCCAGTTTTGAAGCATCAGTATTAAATAGCTTCAGCCCCTTGCTTTCCTCAGCACTTTGTTCAGCAGAGATAACTTGCAAGAACCTGTTCCATAGCATCAAAGAGGCACAATACTTTGCACCTGCACAGACTACTTCAGCCTTGACCTCAACACATAAATGAACCTGGTTCATAGATCAGGCCACCAGAAGCAATATAATCACTAGGGTCCTACCAAATTCAGGGTCGTGAAAAAAAAGTGTCATAGACGATGAAATCAGATCTCCACCATGAAATCTAGCTATTGGAGGGGAGGGAAAAGAAAGGGAAGGGAAGCAAAAGGTAGAGCTGGAATGCATAAACAGGAAAATCTTTAGTATGGGTAGAGAGGTTATTTTACCTCTGCATTTGGCACTGGTGCAACCACTGCTGGAATATGGTGTCCAGTTCCGGTGCCTACAATTCAAGAAAGATGTTGAAAAAGTGGAGAGGATTCAGAGGAGAGCCAGATTTATGATTAAACAATTAGAAAACGTGCTTTATAGTGATTGAGCTCCTTGAGTCTATCTATTTATCTTAACAAAGAGAAGATTAAGGAATGATATGATTATAGTGAGTAAGTACCTACATGTGGAACAAATATTTAGTAATGGACTCTTCAATCTAGTAGAAAATGGTATAACACAATTCAATAGCCAGAAGTTGAAAACTTCAGACTGGAAATAAGGCATACATTTTTAACAATGATAGTAACTGTAATTAATTTGGGACAGTTTACCAAAGGTTGTGGTGGAGTCTCCATCCCTGACAATTTTTAAATCAAGACTAGATGTTTTTCTAGAAGATTTGCTCTAGGAATTATTTTGGGCAAATTCTATGGCCTGTACTATACGGAAGGTTAGACTAGATTATCAGAATGGTCCCTTCTGGCCTTAGAATTTATGAATGAACTGTTCCTCCTTACAGGGACTCCAGGATATTTGTAACTGGATTTCTGATCTCAATTAAGCATTCAGCACTAACATGATGTAGGCAGGCATCTGTCAGACTGGCATCTGCACAGCTGCTCCAGTTTCAAAGTACAAAAACATTAAGAACTTTTTTAAAATGTACAACACACTGATTTTTCAAATTGTCAGTTAAGACAAGCCTTATACAATTGCTCCAAAACTTTACAAAACAACACTTATGAAATGAGAGAAAACTGAGAACATCCCACATATTTCACCCATATAACAGTCATCAGCCGGGATGGGAATCCAGGACCTTTGGCTCCAGAACTGAAATGACAAATCTCTAGGAGTTGTAACAGTATTATGACTGCTCTGAGCTAGCAGCTGGAGAATGATCTAGTGTCACAGTCATTTTATTACACCATACAAGAGGCTGCAGGTGGATGAATGTAATTTTAACAACACCAAGGAGTAAACACTGTGTTAAACAGAAAACTGGCCAAAACCTTAAATGTGGAGCGATTGTTATCCCTCCATAATATAGAGCTTCCCATTTTCAGTGGTAAAACGTCTACCTCACAGAGATGCCCTGAGGATTTACATGTCAGCAACCTTATATCCATAATTTGTAGGTAGAAACACACATAACCCTGGATTCTAATCCTGGTTGTCCCTATATATTCATCATATGACCTTTCAGAGACTCAATTTCAACATCTCATTTTAAAACGTCGATAAGAAAGTTTTTCTACCTCATAATGATAATTAAAGACTCTCAAACCCTTCTATTAGGGGTTCTGAAATCCTTCAACAGATGGCATTATGTAAATAGAGGACAGACTAGAGGATCACAGTGGTCCTTTCGGGCCTTAAAACCTACGAATCGATTTATCTGACAGCTGCAATTAGAGTGAAAGTTTCTGGTTCCAATTTCAGATCTCAGTTCATTGGACCTCCCTGCCCCAACAGAGTTTTTCCTCATTTCCCTGGCAGCAGTCTCTGGGTACATTATTGGCTCAGTGCACACTTTTAACATCAATAGCCTTCAAATATCCCAAAGCACACATATCTTTGATTTCAAGCTTCCTGAGGCACACATCAAACTAGGCATCAGGAAGCAGGCTGATTGGATGCAGGTTCTAAATGTTTGCATAAGCTGTAGGTAACTATTAAGCTGCTGCCAAACTACCCAATTCAGTTCAGAGGCACTTGCCTTCACTAAGGCCAACAGAATAAAACAAGAATGGAATTTCTAAGCCAGGCCCTTTGACATATAAGCTAAATAAAACTAAAACATCTTATCAAGGGCCAAATTCCACTTGGCCTTTATGCAGTGCAGAGAGGGAGTAAGGAACCATTAAAAGGTCTACACAAGGTCTTGACAGAACTGCAGTCTCTGGGCCCAGGGGTATATAGGCATTGCTTTCTTATGACTATTCTGGGGGTAGATGCTGCACCCCAAAAGGGGTAGCGATGGGGTATAGAGCAGGCAAATCCATGACTATCCTGGCTACATATATGAGTGTAGCCACATCTGTGTTCTTGTGTACCAGGGAGCTCCTGAAGGCATCCTGCCTCTGTGTTCCCTTTGGGACATGACTAAATGTTATCTAGGGTTGCCAGGTGTCTGGTTTTCGACTGTAAAGCCCGGTAAAAAAGAGACCCTAGCAGCTCCGGTCAGCACTGCTGACTGGACCACTAAAAGACCGGTCAGCAGTACAGCAGGGCTAAGGCAGGCCTCCTGCCTGCCCTGACTCTGTGCAACTCCCAGAAGCAGTGACATGTCCATCTCCTTGCTGCAGGGATACCAACGGGGCTTCGTGCACTGCCCCCACCCCGAGCACCAGCTCTGCAGCTCCCATTGGCCAGGAATCAATGAGAACTGTAGCGGTGGTGCCTGCAGGCACAGGCAGCATGCAGATCCCCCTGATGCCTCCACCTAGCAGCCAGACATGCCGGCCACTTCTGGGAGCCACCTGAGTTAAGTGCCTCCCGAAGCCCGTACACTCTTGTGCACCCCAAGCCACTCCCCCAGCCTTGAGCTCCCTCCTGGAGCCTGCACCTCAAGCCCCGGCCCCAGCCGCCTCCTGCACCCCAACCCCCTCATCCCTGGCCTCACCTCGGAGCCCACACCCCCAGCTGGAACCTTCACTCCCTCCCACATTCCAACCCCCTTCCCAGCGCAGTGAAAGTGAATGAGAGTGGGGGAGAGCAAGTGATGGAAGGAGAGGGGATGGAGTGGGCAGGGCCTCAGAGAAGGGGCAGGGACTGAGGGCGTGGCTGGGTGTGGGCAAGGGTGTTCAGTTTTGTATGAGTGGAAAGTTGGCCCTAATGTTATCCCCTTTCCCCACAAAACAGGTACGTGCCTATATGGTACAAGTTAGCCCTAATTTTTAAGTAGTGCAGGGCAATAAACTCTTCTATCTCAGATCCCTTGCCCAATTAGTAATGAATTTTGCACTAAAGGTTGAGGCATACTCTGCAACTCCTAAATCTTCAAATCAGCATCACAGCCAGAAATCTAGTTTTGGCCTTCAGAATGGAGATGCCAGAGTGTCTCCATAATGTTGTTTGTCTATTCTGTCTGTTCCCTGAACATCAAACTTGCTTTTAACAGTTGCAGGCATAGCACCAAAGCATTATACAGATGAACCTCTCAGACAGAGTCCCTTCAAATGCTCCCTGACCATCACCAAACAGTAGCCTGTAGCTGTTCCACTATGCAGGCTTCAAAAAGCTTAATTGTTACCAGTACAATAGGGCATTAAGAGACACCTGAAGACGACAGCAGCTAAAGTTAAGACAGGCAACAACCTTCTGGGCAAACTGGTAGGTTAGTCAGGGGGTGCTTGTGCTCCAACTTTGCGGATGTCAGCTCTTGCCACCTCTTATTTGGCGGCAGAGTACTGCGCACCAGTTTGGAGTTGACTGTCACATATCAAACTCATGGATATGCAATTACAGGCCGCCATGCACATCATCTCCAACACCCTGCGTCCGACTCCACTTCTATGGCTTCCAGTTCTGAGCAACATTGTTCCTCCTCATATCAGACGAGAGATTGCCACTGGCAAGTTACTGGAGAGATCACACACCAAACCAAGCCTCCAACTGCACAATAACCTTTTAAAATCACCAGCTGTGTGTTTGCTGTCACGGCACCCATTATGGCCTCATCCGCCAGGATGTTTGGGTGGGAACACTTTGGCGATAGAAATGAGTGTCTGTTATAATCCCCAAGCAGTCCCTCATCGCTGACCCCACAATCTGCCTGCCTGATTCTGACTTGCCCCGTTGCCAACAGTCCCTTTTGAACAGGTTCTGGACCGGGCAAAAGTCTCTGTGCAGCTAACCAGTATTGCTGGGGGCTTCATGACAGCCCTTTATGCAGCTGCGGTGCAACACAGACGATGACGGACATTGTCGATGAATGGCTGCTGACTAGGTTCAGCAGTGGCCTAGGAGGACTGTATTACACCACTGAAGATGCCATCACTTGGCTAGACGACTAGGCACGTGCTAAATAATTAAGAGACAGGATCAGTTGAATGGATTCTATTTTAGTGTGGCATATTAAACTATTCCCAAAGGTTCTGAAGGAACATTGCCTTGTACATTAGTAAGTCCTTTCCGCTGGCATTTATTTGGTTGTGAAACTAAAGGATAATAAATCAGCTCTTGTTTGCATCTCAAAAAGACAGAACATCTGAAGCACTGTTCATGCCTAAATTGCAGCAAATAAATAAATTAAGCCCTTATTTATTGGTAAAATTGAATCCTGGCTCAAACCAATCCCAGAAAAGTCAGAAAACTTGCCTGGGGAAAATTGGACTAGTTAGAACAGCAAGTTGCTGGGTCTTGGAAGTTAAGATCTGCTCAGAGTAGCCACAGGGTAAAGCAATTTTTGTCTCTCTGCAAGAGAACTATCACATCACTCAGGAGGCCAGAAAGTATGAAGAAAAATGAAGAAAATGGGGGAAAGGAGAAAATTTTGAGCGTAGGCTAACGCTGACTGTAACTAGAATAATAAATGCTCTACACAAGTACACATGCTACGTCACTAGGGAACATCTGGCTATGCATGATTTACATTTCTCAGATATACTCTAAAATATAATGCAAAATGTTGCATTCAGAAACACTGTGTAAATTCAACAGTCCTAGGAGGGTTTTAAAAACGGCAGACTTTTGAGATGGACAAAATGGATTCTCTTTTTAGTTGTTTTACAATTTATACAAGTGTACTCATTGGAAAGGAAATTAGCCAAAATAAGTCTTAATATAGCATTTTGTAACACAGCATGCCTGTCCATGAAAAAGAAGGCATACGTGCAATGTGTTCACTACGAAACAACATTGGGTTTGTCACTGCAAAACCCAGCACCGTCACAATAGAACATAGGTAAGTTACTACATCTGCAAAGCACATACAACATTCATAACATGCACAAAAAAGATTCTGCAACATATTCAGGATGTTTTCAAGCTGTTTTAGAGACAAGCAGTACAGTCACTAAATTAGTCAATTGAACTGGAAACACCGACAGGACACTAGATTGAAACATTTTTAACACAACTTCAACCTTCCTAAAGATAGAACTTTGCAATAACTCATATACTACCACAGAAAGCTTTCAAACTACATGCTGGACTCAGAAGGAAGAAATTATTGAATGAACAATGATAATTAAGGAGCCAATCTGTAGAGCAAGTCAGATGTGTGGAAGAGCAGCACTGCCAGATTGTTGAAAAGGCTTAGTGGCCCTATCTGTGCTCAGCTATATCAACATTTTTGGTTTAAATGCATGATCTAGAGCCAACATGAATATAATGATTGGTGAAAGGCCTATCTATTTTCAGAGATGCCTCCCTTTCTGCGTGTAAAATTGCTCACGTATATTTGCACCTGAACCCTGCAGAGATAGACGTGCACACACTTTAAAAAGTCCAAACATGAGACTAAAATGCAGGTATAACTGTATGTGAGCAATTGGAGATTGGGTACAAGCCTGGCTAAAATATACCTCAAGATTGATGATATATTTAAATTTCTGAAATCAAAAGCTCCAATTCAAATAGTACATTGGGTAACCAGGTGCTAAGAACTGCCATGGACATAGAAATGGCTGAGAAAGCAGCAGCCAGGGATATAGTGCCTATAGCTGTACTATGATGCTAGGGTAATTATTTCAGAAGACAGTTTATATCTTGATGGTAAGCTTCACATTTTATATTTAATGATCTATCTTAACAAGTTGATACAAAATATGCAGATTTTCTCTCTCGGGCTCAGACTGGATTTCCCACTGCCACTAGTTAATTTAGGAATTGTTAAGAGTGTGGCAAGCTTCAGGGTTGATTTTCAATAAAATAATGATGTAATATAAAAACACCACACTTTGTTTCCCATACCTAGTTTAGCATGAGATTAAGCAATAGATGTTTCTTACAAATTATTACACACGCCTAGAAGCCTTATTTATAGATTTCCAGAATGAATTCAGTCTGCACATAAAATTTACTACAGAACAATCTGACAAGAAAATGTGCTACATTAAAGTGCTGACAGTTTTAAAAACAATATTTCATAAAATATTTCTAGCAGGGCCAAACATTTGCATTACTTACTGGAATGTAGTAGATGTTCATTTTAGGGTCTTCATTGGCCATGAGCAGCATTCCTAAAGAGCGACACAATTACATGGTGTAAACAATGGCCATAAGAGACTAGCTTATCTATTTTATTAAGAAATGTTTGAAGAAAATAGGTCCTATTCAGTACAAAGCAGATTTGTACATCAATTCCATTGCCTTTACAGGGCTTTAGGAAAAAAGACTTTAACTGCAAATTGTATTAAAATAAAACAAGACTAAAAAGGAAGTTATTAGAATAGCAATCTGAGTAAACGTGAAAGATCTTTGAGAAAAAAAAAATAGTGTTAACTACAGCATATCTAAACAGAACTGATTAGGACTTGAATAGAGCCTACCAACTGCGCCCCAAGCAAGTTGATTATCCCTGCCTCATTGCCCTATTTACAAAAATCCCACTATTGCCAATACTGGTTCATCTCCACCAATGTGAGCACTGTTATGAGCCCTATTGTATGTGGGCTACCAGGTGCTGCTACTGTCCTCTCACTCTGCTCAGAGGGTGTCTAATTAATACTGTGCTTAACATGGTGGCCAACCCCAGTGGAGATGAAACCATGTTAATTCTGGGGTGAAATTTTTGAAAAATTTCCCTCACGGTCCTTATCTGTAGCAATTTTTAGTTTCCTGTTACTTGGGGATCTATAGACCATCTCAGTGAAGCAACTGCCATTTACAGTATTGGTGATGATCCAGGATACATCATTCTGGGAATCAGAGGTATGGTCTAACTACAGAAGTGGGAGCCAGGATCTTGTGACTCAGATGGCAACTGCATTTATGTTGTTGTTGAACAAGCCAGTTTACTGTTGTACCTCAATTTGTGCTACTTTGAAATGGAAAATACCTACCCGTACAGAGGTATTGTGCAGACTAAAATGCTTTGAAGATGAGAAGTGAGGTACAACTGTCAAGTATTATTAAATCTAAGCAAACCCAGAACTGGCAACAGGCTTTGTGCAAGTTTAATGTGACAAATGACATGTTATACTTCCCCCCACAAAAAAAATGGTTACCCACCTTTTAGTAACTGTTGTTCTTTGAGATGTGTTGTTCGTGTCCATTCAAAGTAGGTGTGCGCGAGCCACGTGCACACCAGCCGGAAGATTTTCCTAGAGCAGCATCCGTAGGGTCGGCCGTGGCGCCACTACGGCGCCCTATAAAGGGGCCCGTCGACCCTCCACCCCCTCAGTTCCCTCTTGCCGGCACTCTGACAGAGGGGCAGGAGGGTGGGTATTGGAATGGACATGAACAACACATTTTGAAGAACAACAGTTACTAAAAGGTAGGTAACCGTTTTTTCTTCTTCAGGTGGTTGTTCATGTCCATTCAAAGTAGGTGATGCACAAGCCTAACCTTAGGTGGCGGGGTCAGAGATCACTGCTGACTGGAGTACTGCACGGCCAAAGGCTGCATCATCCCTAGCCTGGTACGTGATGGCATAGTGTGATGAGAAAATGTGGATGAAGGACCATGTGGCCACTCTATAAATCTCCTGAGTCGGAATCTGAGCCAGGAACGCCGCAGAGGAGGCCTGCGCTCTAGTGGAGTGGGCCGTGACCGGAGGGTCAGGGGTCTTAGCTATGCGGTAGCATTCTCAGATGCAGGTCGTGATCCACGAAGAGATTCGCTGAGAGGAGACTGGGAGCCCCTACATCCTATCCGCCACTGCGATGAAGAGCTGAGTTGAGCGTCTGAACGGCTTGGTATGCTCAATGTAAAAAGCCAAGGCCCTGCGGACATCCAGGGAATGTAACCTCCACTCCTCATTGGAAGAGTGTGGTTTGGGATAAAACACCGGGAGAAAAATATCTTGACCCACGTGGAACTGTGAGATGACCTTGGGTAGGAAAGCCGGGTGAGGTCTAACTTGGACCTTGTCCTTATAAAAGACAGTGTATGGGGGCTCGGATGTTAATGCCCTGAGCTCCGACACCCTCCTGGCCAAGGTGATCGCCACCAGGAAGGCGGTCTTATACGACAAGTACAACAGGGAGCACAAAGCCAGAGGCTCAAAGGGAGGTCCCGAGAGGGCGGAGAGGACCAGAGTCAGGTCCCAAGCAGGGGCCAGCTGATGAACATGCGGAAATACCCTGTACATACCTTTGAGGAAACGCCCGATCAGCGGGTTCGCAAACACCGAGGTACCCCCTTCTCCCAGATGGAAAGCTGAGATAGCCGCCAAGTGAACACGAATCAAGGAGAGGGAGAGGCCCAGCTATCTGAGGTGGAGCAAATAGTCTAGGACAATGGGGACTGGGACCCCCAGCGGATTGTGACCTCGCTGACCCGACCATATGCAGAAGCACTTCCCTTCGGCCAGGTAGGTGGCCCTAGCTGATGGTTTCCTACTACCGAGCAGCACTTGTCTGACCTGGGAGCACTGCATCTCCACTGGGTTCAGCCATGGAGCATCCATGCTGTAAGGTGAAGGGACTCCAGGTTCGGGTGACGGAGGGAGCCCCAGTCCTGCGTGATCAGGTCCGGGAGCAGGAGCAGCGTCAGGGGTGCCTGAACGGACATGTGCAGGAGTGACGTGTACCAATATTGGCACGGCCATGCCGGAGCAATCAGGATTACCCGTGCGTGGTCCCTGCGAATCTTCAAAAACACCGTGTATCAGGGAGACCGGAGGAAAGGCGTAGAGCAGACCGACCCCCCAAGACTGAAGGAAGGCGTCCGACAGAGATCCCTGACTGCGGCTCAGGAGGGAGCAGAACCATCAGCACTTTCTGTTTTCCCTTGAGGCAAACAGGTCTAACCGGGGAAAGCCCCAAAGCTGGAAAATTGAGCATACCACATCCCATCGGAGGGACCACTCGTGACCCCGGAACGAGCGGCTGAGGGTGTCCACCAAACCGATCTGCGCCCCCGGAAGGTAGAACGCCGTCCAGTGGGTTGCACTGTGGACGCAGAAATCCCACAGCACGAGGGCTTCCCTGCACAGGAGAGAGGAGCGTGTATCCCCGTTTGTTGATATAAAAGACTACTGACGTGTTGTCCGAGAGGACTGAAACACATCTGCCGGCCAAGTGGGACTGGAAGGTCAAACAAGCCAGGCGAACCGCTCTCAGCTCCCTGACATTGATATGCAACTTGAGGTCCTCCGGTGACCACAAGCCCTGCATCCTGAGGTGTCCCAGGTGCGCTCCCCAACCCCGATTCGAGGGATCTGTTACCAGAGAGAGGGAGGGAGGGTTGAGGGGCAGCCAAGGGGACACCCATGCACACTTTCTGCGGGTCGAGCCACCACCGCAGCGAGCTTAGCACCAAGTGGGGAATGGACACCACTGAGTCCAAGGGATCCCTGGCTGGGCAATATACTGTCACTGACCAGGACTGTAGCGGGCGAAGCCGGAGTCTGGCATGGTTTACCACATAGGTGCACGCTGTCATGTGACCCAACAGCTGGTGGCAGACTCGCGCCGTGGTAATCGGGGCACGGTGCAGTCCGAGGATGAGCTCGGAAATCGCACGGAACCTGGATTCTGGCAGGTACGCTCTGGCGTGCGTGGAGTCCAGAACTGCTCCTATGAACTCTATTTGTTGCGTCGGAGACAGGGTGGACTTGGCTTCGTTCAAGAGGAGGCTGAGATTGAGAAAGGTCTGCTTGATGAACAACAAACACCTGGGTCTCCATCTGCTCCTTGGAGCGGCCCTTTACGAGCCAGTTGTCCAGGTAGGGGAATACCTGGATGCCCCGCCTGCACAGGAAGGCCGCCACAACTGCCATGCACTTTGTGAAGATCCTTGGAGCAGCTGACAGGCCGAACGGGAGCACCATGAACTGTAGATGGGTGTCGGCCATGACAAACCTGAAGTACCAACAGTGTTGGGGAATTACGGCAATGTGGAAATAAGCGTCCTTTAAGTCGAGGGCAGCATACCAATCTCCTGGATCCAGGGAAGGAACAATCAAGGACAGGGAGACCACGCGGAACTTGAGCTTTCGTACAAACTTGTTCAGCCGTCGCAAGTCTAGGATGGGTCTCAGGCCCCCTTTCGCCTTCGGTATTAGGAAATACCGGGAGTAGAAGCCTTTGCCCTTGAGCTCCTGAGGGACTTCCTCCACTTCACTTCTTGACTTAGAAGTTGCTCATGAAATGGATCCCTGAAGAGGGACGGGGAGCGGGGCTGGTGGGGCTGGAGGGAGGAGAACTGGATAGAATATCCCCTCTCTACTGTGCGGAGCACCCAGCTGTCTGACATGATTCGGGACCAGGCACAGTAGAAGGGGGAGAGACATGACCCAAAGGTAGGGGTAGAAGGATCCAGAGTCTTGATAGGTAGGTCGTCCTCGACCGCACCATCAAATGGGGGTCTAGGCCCCGATGGTGGTCTCGATTGACCAGACGCCTGGCCGGAGGGGTGGTGTTGGTGACTCCTCCGGCCATTTCTGCCCCGCCTGCGCCCCAGCTCCTGGCAAGTCTGAAGCTGGTAGGGGCGTGGGGCCGTCTGCGGCCTAAACTGCCTGCGCTGGGTCGCAAGGGTATGCAAGCCCAGCAAGTGAAGCATGGCCCGTGAGTCCTTTAGGCTATGCAGACGCTTGTCTGTCTTTTCTGAAAACAGCATCTGCCCCTTGAAGGAAAAGTCTTGAATGGTCTGCTGGACCTCATAGGGCAGGCCCGAGACCTGGAGCCAGGCTCCCCGCCGCTTGACCAGGCCTGTGGCCAGGATATGCGAGGCTGAGTCAGCCGCATCTACGGCAGCCTGAAGAGAGGCTCGGGAGATCAGCTTCCCCTCCTCCACCAGGGCCAGAAACTCTGACCTTGAGTCCTGGGGAAGGAGCTCCATAAACTTCGACATGGCTGAACACGTTATGACCATATCGGCTTACGATTGCCTGTTGGTTGACAATGCGGAGTTGTAGGCCTGCCGTGAAGTACACTTTTCTGCCAAAGAGGTCTAGTCTTTTAGCGTCCCTGCTCTTTGGTGTTGACCCCTGAAACGCTGACGCTCCCATTGGTTGGCCACATCCACCACCAGGGAGTCTGGGGGGGTGGGGGGTGTACAAGTGTTCGTGCCCTTTAGAGGGGACGAAATAACGCCGCTCCGTTCTCTTGGCAGTAGGGACCAGTGAGGCTGGCATTTGCCATAAGGTGCGGGACTTATCTGCTATGGTCTTTATCAGCAGGAGAGCCACCCTGGATGGCCCTGAGGGAGCCAGGATGTTTACTACAGGGTCTGCGTCCACCTTGATTTCCTCGGCTTGGATTGTGAGGCTCTGAGTTGTTCGCCATTGCAGCTGTTGGAGGATTCTGGTGTCTTCCAGGGCCAGTGCCGCAGCCGTGCCCGAGACTGCTTCGTCCGGGGAGGAAGACGAGGAAATTACATGGATCGGTCCTTCCTGCAGTGCATGCAGTCCTTCGGGGTCCTGCGGCACACGGTACTGTGGCTGCGAGGCCGGTTCCGATTCTAAATGCAGCACCATGACCGGTACCGGGGTCGCCAGTGAGCGGCTTGGCGTATTGGGCGGTGCCTGCTGAGCCCGAACTGTAGCCATTGCTGGTGCCACTGCCTGGCTAGGGGGTACTGAACTTGGATATGGCACACCCCTGCCTGGCGACGGTGGCAGTGGAGGAGGCAGCTGCGCCGGGGCCATCGATGCCGAGGAGACCAAGGCCGACCTTGATCGAGGACCAAACGCCTGGCCTACCGACTGGTGATAGCCCCAGGGGGTCCAAAACGGCCACTGCAAGGCAGATGCCATTGCTGCTGCCACTGTAGGTAATGCTAGTGGCTCGCCCCTGAAACCTATCTCCTGCTCTGCGACCGGCTGGAGCAGTAGGAGTCTGCCTCTGAGTCTGAAGTCTCTGAGTACGAGGACCTGGGGAAAGCAGCACTCGGTGCCGTGGAGAGAGATGCTGAGGTGGCGGGGAGCCTCTTATCTGGTCCAGTGCTGCCTTAGCGGCGCGGTGCGGGGAGGGTGACGACAACATGGCCGGCTTGCCCCTCGATTGAACTGGGGGACAGGCCACGGTAGGCAACTCCCTATTGTGCGGGGAGGCCGGCACCGGGAGTCCCATCAAGTCTGAGGCCACCTCAAACATCTCCGGTGTCGAAGGGAGGTGCAAGTCTCCGCTGACGTCCGGGGATCTAGGCTGGTCTGGACTCGACCGTCCTCTCTGTGGTGCGGGAGTCGACGGAGCAGCCGAGGGCTGTAGTCTAGCCTCTCCGCTTGCACCCGCAGACGGCGTCGGCCTCGAGTCCTAGTGGGGTGACCGTTCCTTCACCGGCTTTCTCTTCTTAGCGGGCACCAGCGACGGTGAGTGGTGCCGCACTGAGGCCAACTTCCTATGACCCAACTCCATCTGGTGCCGGGTTTTAGATGACTTGGGCTGGGCCCTAAGTCCTGATGCCGGTGCAGGAGTGCTCCGCACTGAAGAAGACGTGCTGGGCACCGCCTCGACCAGTTCCGGGTCCGAGGGTGGCCGCAGGGCAGCCTCCATCAGGAGGACTCTAAGTCTTTGAGCTCTGTCTTTGAGAGTTCTCGGGCGGAAGCCTCTGCAGGTAGACCACCGGTCCTTTTGGTGGCTCTCTCTGAGGCACCTCAAACAAGCAGAGTGCGGGTCACTCTTGGGCATGAATTTCCTGTAGTCCTTGCAGAGTTTAAACCCGGGGGACCCGGGCATGCCTCAGCAGGCGACGAAACTTGCGGGGGGGACCCCCAACTACCAAGAACTATATACAATGACCTAAGTAAACTAACTATAACGTAACTATATACACAAGGATAGGACATTGCTAACTTGCTATGCGCAAGAGAAGTTCCAGCTAGCTGTCACTGGTGGTAAGAAGGAACTGAGGGGATGGAGAGTCGGCGGGCCCCTTTATAGGGCGCCGTAGTGGCGCCACTCCAGGGGGCGCCAGGGCCGACCCTACGGGCGCTGCTAGGGGAAAATCTTCCGGCTGGCATGCATGCGGCGCGCACACACCTACTTTGAATGGACATGAACAACCACTCGAAAAAGAACTGGTCAGTAAGGGCATTCAGCATACATTTCTGCATTTATGTCATTTTACTTTCCTAAAAATGACCTTTAAATAATACAAATAAGGAAAAGCATGAAGGGGAGGAGTGTGGAAAAAAAAATCAATTTAGATAACTTTCTGACCTAAAAATGTTCTAAAAGATTCCACTGAGACTATGAATAAGGAGGTCAATCATCATGTAGCCAGAGGAGAGAAATACAATTTATACCCAAATAGAGGCACACAATTAATATGGGTGGGATAATCCCTTCCAGCCAGTCCCTTTATTAAAAATACACAATGCAGTTGGACTCTAGAAGACCAAAAAAGGGCTGGATATTTCTGGCACACCAAGAGAGTCACAGTAGCAAGGTTAAAAACCAAGCCCAGAAAAGTTTACAGGCAACCTAAACAAAATCAGAAAGATTTATGGTATATTTCATGGATTAACAGTGCCTTGGAGCATTAGCATTTCACTGCCACTAAAAAAGGAAAAACAGTTCATTCAATGAACAGGGAAAAGCCCAAAAACAGAACGGTAGAAGCAGTTTACCAATTATGCCTAATGCTTCAAAGAAGACAGTAAATGTAAGCATCTTTGGGAAGCTTCCACCAACAATTAGAGGAGGAAACAGTCTCAGGGACAGTACCTGGGTGTATACTAGATGGGAAATTTGAGAAATAGAAAAGGAGAGTCTTGATCAAAGAAGTCTTCTATTCATGTTTCTGCTGTCTCAGCTTGTTAGCCTTGACCATCCTTCATGAGAACAGAGACACACCTATCAAACCACAGACCAGACTAATCTTATATGCAGGAGATTTCACAGACTGGAATAAGAAATAACTCTCTTTTCAATGGGAAGTATTAATTTGGAGCCTGTTTGAAAAAAGCAAGTTCTTTAGAAACTTACAATGAACAGAAGCAGATGGGGCAGAAAGACTTCTACTCAATGGAAATATGATTATGTCTCAATCAATATTATACACCCAAAAACTTAGTTAACACAAAACTTAGATAATGCAGAGTTAAGGGTGGCCAGTGGTGCCTCATGCCCTCCAAAAACATGGAGATTGGCTGAATTTAAACCTCTGAAAACCAGGAAGTACAGATAAAGTACATGCCAACACAACCTTAACTTTGCACCCCCACACCCGAGATGACTAGGAATTATCTGCACGCGTTCCAGCTGCCTTCACTGTGGTCTGTGTAGTTGTATCGAGTGGTGGAGGGATAAACTGAGCAGCTTGGCAAAACTGTGCTTGTGATATAAGGAGATATACAGGAGGAGTGATCTGAGCCTCTCTCCGAGACACCCAGTGAATGTAAATGAAAGTACAGTGTTTGATGGAATCCTGTGCATAAGGGCGAAGAGGTTTGTACAATTCAGCAAGTTTCTTGTGTCTGTGGAGAAAGCTGTGTTTGAGTGCAGGGCAGGTATAGGTAGCTCCTGGCTAGTACCACTCACCTGAACACAAGTTTTGCCTTAGCAAACATAAGGTATTAAACTCCATAGTACAGTAATCATGTGCCCTGTTCCCTGAGTGTTCTGAACTAACTGCAAAGGCAGATTGCTAGGAGGCAAGTTATGGACATGCTGGAGCATCGCTCCAAGGGCAGAGTTAAGACTGTAATGGATTGCACCTTAACTCTGCTTACTAGTTTTCAGAAGTTTGCATTATTGTAACTATTTCCTGGTTTTCAGAAGTTTAGCCACTCTCCACGTTCCAGAAGAGTACAAGGCACCACTAGGTAATCTTAATTCTGAGATAATGGATGTTGGGGACATTTAATTTCCTCGTTTTTATAAAAAAAAATTTCTTAGCATCTCCATGTACCACAGTCCAGCTCTCCCTTTCCACTGCCTCTGGCTCCCTAGTAATAATTACCCTGGCCACAGAATGCACTCCCCACATGTTAATCCCTTCTCTCCCTGCTATCTTCTCATTGTCTGTCTCTGCTGTCCAAGACAGCCTGGTTCTCCCTCCACAAGAGTCCTCCCCATAAAGAGGCAGGTGTCAGGCTGGGAGCTGAAGACTGAGGAACTAGGGAGAGGCTGGAGGACCTGTATAGATATTAGCATGGAGTCAGTGGGGACATTTTTCTGAGGGGATGGACAGACACCTCTTGCTGCTCCCCATCCTGGACTCAGCACTGTATACTCAGCGCATTTTCCATGCATGCTTGTTCTCAGCTCACCACGCAAAGGAGCATGGTCCTCCCTTCTCCCGGAACACACATGAGGGCAGAAAGAGGAATTCAGATCCTCCAGGGGAACCATGGTCTCCCCAGATACCAGATAACATGGGGGGATATGGAGAGGGACAGACCTCCCCTCCCCACAGATTCCAGCACACACATGGCAGGGGAGAGGGGAAGGCAGCCGCAGATTTCCCCAGATGGCACATACAGGGGAACAGGGAGAGGGACTCAGAACACAGAAGGGGAGAATGAAGCTGACAAGCCCCCAACCTTGAATCCCCCACCCACTTCCTGCCACTCATCCTGTCTACGATGCCTAAACCCCACTCCCTTCTCTTGGCCTGACACTCACAATCTCTTGTCCCTACCATCCTTCCATTTACATCCCCCTCATCACAGCCCCAGATCCCTCTCCTCCTATTCCCCCCACACCTCCAGCAATACTCCTACACCTTCCTGCATTACTCCTCACTGTTCTGACCTCTTGTATTCCCTAGCTCTGCACCAACAAAGTTATAAGAATCTAACAATGTTATGAGCACCTTGTATGAGAGGACTGTTATCAGGAACCCCTTGACCAAATGATCCTGTGACCTGGTTTCCTTTAATGACACACAGTTTCATTGTTCAGGAAACATGATTACATTATCCTTTCATCTTCCTTCCAATCAATCAGTGCTGGCACTCTGCTATAATAATCCGCAGGTGGAAAAGTAGCAAGTACTCAGCAATCACTCTCACATATTTATGCAGAGCACGTGCAATTGATCATCATTAAGAAAACAGAGCTCCTTGTAAATTAACTGGGCACATTTCCCAAAAGTCAAAAAACCCTTAATAGAGACAGAAAGTAGCAGTATGCCTCCGCATAATTCTCAGATTCCTGTTAAGGCCAGGGTTTGAACTCTGAATGCATGGGTGTAGATCTGTTCAATGATCACAGCGTGTTCTCTTGAGCTACCCAGATACTGTCACAACAGGCTATCTGGAAATGCTCTTGTCCTACTTTTGCTGCACATCTGTATTTCAATCTTGCTGGCTTAATAGTTTTGGTATGTGGCATTCTAGAGAGCTAAACTCTTCCTTAATAACTTCGTCAATATTGCTTTCCCAAAGAAGCAATGGGTGCCATGCACCAGATGAGATAAATACAGAGCAACTAAGATCAGTTGGAGGATGATTAGAGACATAGTTAGATTCAGTTGTGCACGCGAAAAATATTTTAAGAACCAGATTTTGTAAAATGCTGTTTTTTTCCAAGGGGGCTGTATCTCAGGAACCTCTTACTCTTCTGAGCCCAAACAAGGACAACTACCACCACCCAGACCTCTATGAAGCATAGCAAATTTCAAGACAATCCAAGAAGGCATGCAGATTATAAAGTGCACCTGAATCTTAACTATAGCAGAGCTGGCTTGCTGTATAAAAGGCAAGACCAAATTGAATTGTAAGACAGTAGTGTCATAGTCATGACGTAACATGCCAATGACATGATAGATTTTACTGCGAAAATAGTCAGCCCTCTTACCCCCCCCCCAAAACAAAAGTGAATCAAAGGATATCCCTACCGCCAAAGAACCAATCTGACCAAAATTTTTAAAAATTTCTTTTTCAACCAAAAAAAAAAGTCAAAACTAATAAAAAAACCTTTCATTTCCGATTCAAACTTTTAGTTTTTTGAGATTCCCCCATCCATCCAACTTCCCACCCACACTGAAAAAACATCTGTGGGAAGGGAGAATTGACAGAATGGGAAAATAAATTATTCTTTTTCAAAACAAATCAAAATTGTCGGTTTTGAAATGAGAAATTATGATAAAAAGCAAACATTTTAAATGTTGACAAGTTATTTTTTTGTCAAAATACTGATTAAAAAACTTTGACCAGTTTTAGAAAGAAAACTTTTCTTACTCAAATTAGGTTCTGACCTGGATGCACAGCTAAAACCGCTACTCTTATGAAAAACAGCATTGGCTTTTCATTGGCCAAAAGCAGCTCTGATCCTCTGAATGACAGTACAGTGGCCTACAACCATAGTGTCACATTGAGTCGGTAATGAATCAGAGAAAAGAAGGATACAAATATGACCATATGAAGCTCCATCAAAAGTCTACCAACCAAAGTCAGCCAAGCCTGACTCTCCTTCACTATGACAGCTAAGGAGATCACAGCCTCAGGCAGTAGGTGCTTTACCTGTTGAATGTAATAGGTATTCAGGGTATTTTACATACCTGAATTAGGATAAAGGCAGACATCATTGATATCGTGTTCTGGCTCCATGGAAGTAAATATTTTCCCCTGAAATAGTGGAAGAAAACATTAGAGACTTCAAATGATGCAATTACGAAGTTCAATAAAACAAACCAATTAAAAAGTAGCCCTTATGGAAATTAAAAATATAGTAGAAGAGTACAGCAAGCAAGGCATGATACAAATAAGGCTTTGCACTATGTGGCAAAGGCAGCTCAAGGAATTCTATATTGTAGCCCCTGGCTGACTAGATCTTCAATAAGAATATGTGGCCTACCGGCTGCGCAACTCAAAATATAACACTGCATGCTGGGACTTGTAATCTCCCTTTTGGAACTGCTACATTGAAGATGGAGATGTCAGCAATCTACTTCATTCTATATAAGTGGGATGGGACCCTCAGGCTCATGGCAAGTTGCCAATGTAGCCCTCATTTCGGCAAAGTTTGAATGTGCCAGTTCTATGTAGTCTCATTTTAATAAGTAACCGATCTATACTAGAGAGCTGAAATGACAGGTTGGATCTGGGCTTTGGTTCTCCCACCCCGCTCTTGTGTGTAACACAAGGTATGGCAAAGCACTTTACACTACCTGTAATTTATTAACATCGTATTAAAGAGGTCTGAATAAAAGGATCCAGTTTTAAGTAATTTAGAAAGATCAGAAGAGAGGTTAATAGTGATTTAATAATGATATTAAAAGTACACAGTTTAAGGATTATGTGTCACTTCATGAATTTGACTCGATAGATGGGGGGGGGGGGGGACGCGCGCTATGTCACACTGACCGACACACATGAGCTGTCACACGCGCACACATCTCAGCATCTCCAAATGAACGTTTGTTCGAGTAGCCACGTGATCGCAGATCTTCCTAGGTCCTCATCATCTGGCACGGACCTTGTTAAAATTCTCCGGGGGCCGTGTGGGGCGGGCGATGTGCCGAGCCTGGCAAATGACTCCCTAGCTTCGCCATGTGCACTCTCAATATTTGAGTGGTAAGTGCAGAGTGAAGACGTTTAGGGGTCTTTTGCCCTAAGAATCCCCTACTGGAAAGTTGGGTACAACGCGGATTGTGAAACCCTCGGTCTCTCGTATCACAAGGGCCGGTCTCACCGTATCACAGCGGCGGCGCGTCTTTAACCACTACGCTATACCAGTCACAATATACATATAAGCATATATATCTCCAAAGGTAAAAGACATGGAGAAACAAAGATAAACAGGAATCAAGCTGCACAACATTAAGATAAAGGGTATCAATCTGTTGATGCTGAACAAGCTTCAGTCATTTTCAGTTCATCTCGACAGCATAATCCAATTGTATGGGCAAGACGCACTACAAAATTACGGACCAA